>NC_069721.1:25636332-25663832 GCF_027358585.1 Pangasianodon hypophthalmus | reverse complement strand
AGATTTAACAAACCAACAAACAAACAGACTTGAGTGCAAAACTGTTCATGTCAATTGAAGTCCAAAGTCATCTTTATGGTTTCTAAGTGCTGCCATCCTCAGTAATCTCAGTGATCTTCAGGCTGTCTGTGTTGGAGGTCATCCTCAGCAAGAGCGAGTGATTTCCAAGTGATGAGAACTCCAAGCAGAAGTAGGGCATCAGGATGGATCAGGCAGGTCCGGAGAGCAGGAGGGGTCAGGATCACTGGTATCTCAGGAGTAGCATGTGTAGCTCGACTGAGAGAGAGAGAGAGAGAGAGAGAGAGAGAGAAACACAGATTATTAGGTATGCTAATTGTCCCGCAAAGGTTAAGGACAATGTACTTTGCATGGAGTATTTACATAGGGCAGCAGTATCTCAGTGGTTAAGGGAGAGCCAGAAGCTAACACAGACATGAGGGAGTCCTGGGACATAAAGCAGCAGCCTCTCCACCATCAACACACCTGAGTGAACGCGTGAGAGTGGGGGGGCGACAGCATCCAAACATCCCAGTTCACCACAACACTCTATGCCTGTGAACCTCCAGACCTGCTCCTGTGCCTAAGAAAACTATTCACAAAAGGCTTGACTAAACAAATATGCTTTCAGCCGAGACTTAAACACTGAGACTGTGTCTGAGCCCCGAACACTAAGTGGAAGGCTGTTCCATAACTGTGGGGTTTGTAAGAGAAAGCTCTACCCCCAGCTGTAGCACGTATTATTCAAGGTACCAACAAACAGCCTGAACCTTTTGATCTGAGTAGGCGTGTCGGATCATAATGATATGCTTCTAGAGTAATAATATATTTGTAGAGTAATGGAGGCGATATGACAGAAATATCATATCACAACACTTAATAGATAATTTTACTGTAAACAATAAGTATCGCAGTATTTAGGTTTGTAATAAATAGTTTTAAAAAAACCACAAAAGCAGATTTCAGTCGTATTTTACTGTAAGTTGTAGGAATATGTAACAAACCCAAATGAAATAACGGTCAGGAAATGCGGGTTTAATGTTTAATGATGATGTCAGCGATGAGCAGAGAAGGCGTACTGTAGCGTGATTTACTGCGATATTGATGTTATATTTTCATAACTGTGATCTTACTGTAAGTGAATATGAATAAGAACAGCTTTACTGACATCATCGTATTAGCAGTAATGCTAACAGACTGGAAATGGATCGTGCGATGTGATTGGCTGATGCGTAGGAGAGAAGGCGTACCTGTCAGGTCGCTATGATGGAGAAAAACAGAAGAGATGTGGTTTAAAGTTGTTGAGCGACATGAACGTCCATTTTTCACTTAAAGCGTGTTTCAGATGAATAATCGTGAACTTCAATGGAAGTAAACCGTAAAAACTCAGATTAAATTGTGCACTTCATGGGGTGTAAAAGCCGTTATGTTTTGTCCCGTGTAGCAGGAAGTCGATAACGTTCCTGAGGTTTGATGATAAGCGTTACCATAGAAACGGCCGTTTAGCCTTAGCCTCGCTGTAGCTGGAGCAGCCTGAAACCTTTTTTTTTTTTTTTTTTTTATTCGAGCTACACGTTATTTACACTGAGTTTGAATCCGTGTTTAAATCTATTTCTGTTTAAATGATTTATTTGTATTTTTTTTTTTTTTAAATCGATGTTGTGATTAATTATATCACAATTTTTTTTAGGTATTATGGGTATCGTTATATCTTTTTTTAACAAGCAGAAAACAGAATTTTCTACTGACTGAATCTTTAAAATTGTAAAATTTTTTATACGTCTGAGTACAAATTAAAAACAGAAAAACTAACAAATTATTATTAAAATATGATGTGTGTGTGTGTGTGTGTTTGGAAAATAGCACAAATTCAACACACACATGAGTGAATAACTACACTGACTAATACTGAGTGTGTGTGTGTGTGTGTGTGTGTGTGTGTGTGTGTGTAGAGAATTTCCGAGCTCTCTGTACAGGAGAACATGGTTTTGGATACAAAGGCTCCATCTTCCACAGAGTCATCCCACAATTCATGTGTCAGGTAATCTCACACACACACACACACACACACACACATACACACACACTGTCTGTCTCTCACATTCTCTGTGTGTGTGTGTGTGTGTGTGTGTGTGTAAGAGAGAGAGAGATATTTATCGTAGTTTATAGTCGACTCGATGGGCTGCGATTCATCAGCTTCCTCTTTAAACTAAAGGAAGTGAAAGCAGAAAAGAGGAGAAGCGTTAACCATTGTATGTCTGTCTCTCTCACGCGCACACACACACACACACACACACACACACACACACACACACACACACACACACACACACACTCGTTCCTGTGCAGGACGTGACATGACTGCTGCTCTGTAATCCTGAGTGATGCAGAATGAAAGCGAATGTCCTGATTAGCGGTCTGTGTGAGCTGTAGTGCATTGTGGGTAACATGACAAAATGCCACATATACATAAAACATATATAAAGATGTGTAAAGTAAGGGGCTGTTACAGGTTCAGGTGTTTTTGTTCTGCGTTTATGAAATAAATTCATCGATTTAGGAAGAAAAAGAAAGAAAATGGTGTAACAACGATAGTAGAAAAGTTGACTGTAATGATGAATTGTGTATATAATGTTACAGTATTGATTCTGTCCATCACACAGCCCTAATAATAATAATAATAATAATAATAATGACTGTGTCCTGTATGTGTGTGACTGTTTAAAATATCAGGTATTATAATTTACTGTAACCTCTAAAAACCTGACCGCCATTTTAAACACACCAGCTGGTGCTGAAAACTAAAGGAAATATGTCTGTAATGATATGTGAACATTTTACACATAAACAAAATGATCACATAAAGATCAGACGCTCTAATTATTCCTCTTTATTATTCTTTTATATTATTCTTCTTTATTATTCCTCTTTCTTCTTTGAATGAATGAATGAATGAAAGAAAGCCTTTATTGTCATTGTACATCTCTGTATACAACGAAATTAGGATCAGTGCTTCTGACTGGTGTTATAAAAACAAATATAACATCAGACAGTAAATAAGACTATAAAGTGAGTATACTGTATAGTATAAGAGTATGTATATATGTACAGCAGGTATAAAGTATAAAGTATAAAGTTTATACAGCAGGTGAGTAAGTGATAATATTGCACAGTGAACATTCAGAACATTGTGAATAAGTGAGCAGTGATAGAACTGCACATTAACCTCTACACTGGTGTAAACAGTTCAGTAAAGACACACAGAAGTACAGACTGAAATGGAATAAGTGACTGTAGTTGAGGAAGTGAGCAGAGACAGTAACTGCACATTTACAGTCTACATTTAGTGCATTGAGAGTTTAGAGTCCTGATAAATAAAGTGATCAGGTGATAGTATTGCACACTGACATGCTACATATGATATAAACAGCAAGTGTAGACAGAAGTAGAGATGGATGAAATAAGTCACTGGAGTCGGACACAGTGATCAGAGGGAGTTGTACATTGATATTTTACGTTTAGTGCATTTGTGAGTTTATAGTCCTGATAGCATTTGGGGGAAAAAAACGTCCTGAAAGCGAGTGATCCTTGTTCTTAAGGATCTGCACCGTCTGATCAAACAGGTGGTGGCCTGGATGTGATGTGTCCGTGATATCCTTTATTGTTTTTCTTTATTCTTCTTCTTTATTTTTCATATTCTTTTTTGTTTTTCTTTAATATTTCTCTTTATTCTTCTTCTTTATTGTTCTTTATTGTTCCTTTTTATTATTGTTCTTTGTTGAAAAGATCTTTTTAGTGATTGACTTGTCTGTAAAATTTCTAACACATTCATCAGTCTTTTATTAAACTTGTGTGTAAACGTTTGTAAACCAAACCGAACTATAATTTTTCCGCCAGATTTCAAACGTTTCAGAAACATCGATGTTGATTAAAGTGTGAAGTGCGTTCGTGACACGCCCACAAAACTCCGTAAAAGGTCGAGGGCTGGAAACGCGACTAAATGACGACTGAAGTGAGAAAGAGAAGGAATTTCCCTGAGGCAGGAACGGGAGATATTTTGTGCCAGTAAAATATATTATTTATCAGAGTAACAGCACCTGGAAAAAGGCTTAAACCTGGAGACCAGTTCAGAGTGACTTTAAGTGAGAAGAGAAAATGGTGTGAGATGAAAAGCGAGAGATCTACATGCCTACACGCTGTACATCTCCTCACGCTCCGCTCAGATCATTACATTTAGAGTAAAGATGATTCTGGGTGAAATACGAATCCTACACTCACTGCGCTCCATTCTGAAGCTATGACCCCTACATAAGGTGCTTCACAGGGGGACACGCCCACGGCAGCCATTTTTATTGTCGTTCCACACTGAGGTGATGAAATCTGCTCTCCGGATTCTTTACAGTGTTTTTATGATGAATGAAAACAAATCAGAAATTAGATTTACCCATAAATATAGGTCACTATCAGTTAGAAAATGTTTTATACCACCTCCGGCTGTGCTGATAGAGGAAAATAATCAACGACAGGGTGGTGTGTGTGTGTGTGCGTGTGTGTGCGTGTGTGTGCGTGTGTGTGCGTGTGTGTGTGTGTGTGTGTGTGTGTGTGTGAGACAAGACACCTCCATTATAATGTAATGTTACTGTTTACACGACAGTGATGCTGCTGAATTCTGGATTGTGATTGGTCAGAAGGTGTTGATTAATTCTCTATAACAGCAGCTCTGACAGTAGCGCAGGTTTATATTAATGCGCTGGGTCTCATACGTTATCGTTTCTATAGTAACAGCACGTTCACAGGGACGTGTACAGCGGCATTGCGCTAATAATAAACAGATTAACAAACAAGTATCATTGCTGATTAAACAGGTGTTAGAATTTGTTCGATATGAGAAACAGCGAGACGGTGACATTGTGACTCAGAACCTACACCCTGCAGGTTTCCTCATTTTACCCCACAGCGCTGAGCCAAAGGGGCGTGGCCTAGAAGGGGCGTGGCCTGGACTCCTGTTTGTGTGTTCAAGTTCATTATTATTTGCATGTAACAGGGCATGTCTCTATAAAATGGTTCTTCATGCTATCTCAAGGGTTGTTATGTTTTTTTTCTCTCCGTGTGAACGCTTCTTGCTTTTAAAATTAATAAAATAATTTTAAATGATTCTCTTTGTGTTTTCATTCAAGCTATTCGAACAAATTTCAATTTTATTTCCATAATATTTAGTGCGTAGTTTAAATATCTGATTCCATACTGATTGAGTCTTTTGAAAATGATTCACTGACTCATTGAATTTTAACTTCAAATTTTATCATTTAAATATCACGACAGTTCGATTTACATTCGGTTCTTTAGTAAACGATTCAGCGACTCAGTAAATCTCGAATATCGCCCAGTTTGATTCAGTAGTGATTCATTAGAAAATGATTCATTGCATCATTCAATCTCAGATACAGCCCTTTAGTAGTGATTCTTTAGAAAATGATTCATCAGTAGTGATTCTTTAGAAAATGATTCATCAGTAGTGATTCTTTAGAAAATGATTCATTGAATCATGAAGTGTTTAATTTCACCACAGGAAGAAACTGATAGAAAATGATTCAGTGAATCGTGAACACTAAATCCACAATCTGATTTAGTTCATCAGATACAGATTTGTGGCATCATCAGTGTGTGTGTGTGTGTGTGTGTGTGTGTGTGTGTATGTGTGTGTGTGTACAGGGCGGTGATTTTACTCATCATAACGGTACAGGAGGGAAGTCGATCTACGGCCCGCGGTTTCCTGATGAGAACTTCGTACTGAAACACACCGGGCCTGGTGAGAGAACCTTCACTTCCTCATAACAAACACTGCAACGGATAAAATAATAAATAATCACTTTTAATATTATCTCTCTCTCTCGCTCTCTCTCTCTCTCTCTCTCACACTCACACACACACACACACACACACACTCTCTCTCTTTCTCTCTCTCACACACACTCACACACACTCACTCACACACACACACACACACACTCACACACACTCACACACACTCACTCACACGCACACTCACACACACTCACTCTCACATTCACTCTCTCTCTCACTCACACTCACACACATACTCACACACTCTCTGACACTCACACACACACTCTCACTCTCTCACACACACACACTCACTCACACACACTCACTCTCACATTCACTGTCTTTCACACTCACACACTCTCACACACACACACACACTCTCTCACTCACACACTCTCACACACACTCACTCTCACACACACACACACACACACACTCACATACACACACTCACGCTCTCTCACTCACGTTTTGTAAGTCAAAGATTTAGACGTGATGCTGGAGCTACAGATCTGCTGAGCTTATTTAAGTGAAATGTGTGAGATTGAATTATTTTATTATTGTATTATTCTAACTTACTGTTTATGCTCATGCTGTAGTCACACATTCACCCTCATACAGGAGTGTATGCTGTATCTAAACAAATATAATATAGAACATATACAGTCAGGTCCATAAATATTGGGACATCGACACAATTCTAACATTTTTGGCTCTATACACCACCACAATGGATTTCAAATGAAACGAACAAGATGTGCTTTAACTGCAGACTGTCAGCTTTAATTTCAGGGTCTTTACATCCAAATCAGGTGAACGGTGTAGGAATTACAACAGTTAATTCTGGAAGTCTGGAACGCATAGACATCACCAGACGCTGGGTTTCATCCCTGGTGACGCTCTGCCAGGCCTCTACTGCAACTGTCTTCAGTTCCTGCTTGTTCTTGGGGCATTTTCCCTTCAGTTTTGTCTTCAGCAAGTGAAATGCTGCTCAATCGGATTCAGCTCAGGTGATTGACTTGGCCATTGCATAACAGTCCACTTCTTTCCCTTCAAAAACTCTTTGGTTGCTTTTGCAGTATGCTTTGGGTCATTGTCCATCTGCACTGTGAAGCGCCGTCCAATGAGTTCTGAAGCACTTGGCTGAATATGAGCAGATAATATTGCCCGAAACACTTCAGAATTCATCCTGCTGCTTTTGTCAGCAGTCACATCATCAATAAATACAAGAGAACCAGTTCCATTGGCAGCCATACATGTCCACGCCATGACACTACCACCACCATGCTTCACTGATGAGGTGGTATGCTTAGAATCGTGAGCAGTTCCGTTCCTTCTCCATACTCTTCTCTTCCCATCACTCTGGTACAAGTTGATCTTGGTCTCATCTGTCCATAGGATGTTGTTCCAGAACTGTGAAGGCTTTTTTAGATGTCGTTTGGCAAACTCTAATCTGGCCTTCCTGTTTTTGAGGCTCACCAATGGTTTACATCTTGTGGTGAACCCTCTGTATTCACTCTGGTGAAGTCTTCTCTTGATTGTTGACTTTGACACACATACACCTACCTCCTGGAGAGTGTTCTTGATCTGGCCAACTGTTGTGAAGGGTGTTTTTTCTTCACCAGGGAAAGAATTCTTCGGTCATCCACCACAGTTGTTTTCCGTGGTCTTCCGGGTCTTTTGGTGTTGCTGAGCTCACCGGTGCGTTCCTTCTTTTTAAGAATGTTCCAAACAGTTGTTTTGGCCACGCCTAATGTTTTTGCTATCTCTCTGATGGGTTTGTTTTGTTTTTTCAGCTTAATGATGGCTTGCTTCACTGATAGTGACAGCTCTTTGGATCTCATCTTGAGAGTTGACAGCAACAGATTCCAAATGCAAATAGCACACTTGAAATGAACTCCGGACCTTTTATCTGCTCATTGTAATTGGGATAATGAGGGAATAACACACACCTGGCCATGGAACAGCTGAGAAGCCAATTGTCCCATTACTTTTGGTCCCTTAACAAGTGAGAGGCACATATGCAAACTGTTGTAACTCCTACACCGTTCACCTGATTTGGATGTAAATACCCTCAAATTAAAGCTGACAGTCTGCAGTTAAAGCACATCTTGTTCGTTTCATTTGAAATCCATTGTGGTGGTGTATAGAGCCAAAAATGTTAGAATTGTGTCGATGTCCCAATATTTATGGACCTGACTGTAGATATTATATAAAAGGTTAAAACAGCATGCAGATGGTTAATAAGTTAAGATTAAGATGACGTGTGATATTTTATTCAGCAGTAATTCACACAGCGCTGCTCTGAAGGCTGTAGAGTTAGAGTACTAAATAATTAAATTACACAATGAGTGTTTCAGATTTCTGTAGAATGAATGTGTAAGAACAGGTCGGTGTTTAGCGTGTAATCTGACGACGTGCAGGTGATAAACAGCGAGTGTGTTGTGAGCAGTGTGAAGCTGCTGCCTGAGGGGGAACAGTATTCATTTAACACACCTTCAAAACATTTCACAGACATCTAACGAGGACAAAGAGCTGGGTGTGGCGTGTAGGAGTGTGTCCTGTACCAAATAATACAGTATAATACAAGAGTGTGTGTGTGTGTGTGTGTGTGTTGTAGGTATTCTGTCTATGGCCAACGCAGGACCAAACACCAATGGTTCCCAGTTCTTCATCTGCACTGTAAAAACTGAGTGGTACGCTACTGTGTGTGTGTGTGTGTGTGTGTGTGTGTGTGTGTGTGTGTGTGTGTGCTGTTTAAACCGGTAACAAAGGTGAACCTGTGTGATACGTTTGTGTGATTTGCATTTGTTTGTTTATCAAAAAAAGTTTCTGCAAAGCGTCTCAGAGATTGACTCCTCAGAAGATTTGATTCGATTTGATGAGTCTTCTGAAAATGATTCAGTGAATCATTGAATTTTAACTTTTGCCACCGTTCTGTAGATGATTAACTTTTTTCATTAAATGTCAGAGTTCATCATGACTCGATTAGAAACGATTCAGTGCGTTATTAAATCGTTAATATCACCACGGTTTGATTCCGATCCGATTCTTTAGAAAACGAATCAGATTCACTGCACTATAGGAAGTGATTCAGTGCAGTATGGAAACTCAAACTACAATCTGATTCACTGATCAGAAAAAGATCTTCATTATGAGATGAGTTTAATTCGATATTATCTAAACAATTAGGATGGAAATGTTTCAGCGAGTTATGATATTTCGTAAAAATGAATCTGAATCTTTTTTTAAGAAAATTATTTAATGCAACTTTCAGTTTTAAATTTCAACATTAAACCAGAATTTAATCACAATTTAATTTGATTCTATAAGAAATAATGCACTGTACAAAAGCATTTAAGAATGCCTTTAAGCCTTTAAGAACATACTGTAATCATTGAAGCTGTCGTAAGGTTGCGATGGACGTGCAGTTACATGCATAACACCAGATGAGTTACTCGAGTTCATCGTGACTGGGAGCGATGACTCTCTGTGTTTTCCCCTGTGTATGGAGACTTTGTGGACACCCTGTGTAAATAAAATCACACATTTGACTCTGATCCGGATTTGATTCTTTGAGAAATGATTCACTGTGAAATAACCCTCCAAATTGACTCAGATTTTATTTGATTCTTTTGGAAATGATTCACTGCATCATGATCTCTTAAAAATTTGACTTTGCTGTAAATTTGATTCTTTAAGAAATGATTTAGTGCGAAATGAATCTCAGATTTGACTCTGATCTGAATTTCATTCTTTAAGAAATGATTCAGTGTGAATGAATCTCAGATTTGACTCTGATTTGATTCTTTTGGAAATGATTTACTGGATCATGATCTCTTAAATTCGACTTTGCTATGAATTTCATTTTTTAAGAAATGATTCAGTGTGAAATGAGTCTCAAATTTGACTCTGATCTGAATTTGATTCTTGGAGAAATGATTCATTGTGCTATGAAATCTCTGATTTTATGATTTGATTCAATTCTTTGGAAAATGACTCAGTTGTTTGTGTGTGTGTGTGTGTGTGTGTGTCTCTCTCTGTCCCCAGGTTGGACGGGAGGCACGTGGTGTTCGGCAGTGTGAAGGAGGGGTTGGAGGTGGTGAAGAAGGTGGAAGCGCTCGGCTCTCGCTCTGGAAAAACCTCCAAGCGGATCATCATCACCGACTGTGGAGAAATCAAATAACACACACACACACACACACACACACACACACACTCGGATCTCATCACAGCGAGCACTTATCTAACACATACACACACACGCGCACACACAACGAGGTCTCAGGTTCAGTGTGTGTTTAATAAAGAACACATCAGCATTGAGAACACGAGCCAAAACCACGGACCTCGTTCCAATACAGTTTATAACACACCCTCGTTCACTTCCCCTCCCTCCTGCCCCTCCCTCCTGCCCCTCCCTCCTGCCCCTCCCTCCTGCCCCCGTTAAATCCGAAGTTTATTTCCTCGTAAAAAGATGTCAAACCTGTTCAGGTTGGGTTTTATTCCTCCGAACATAATTAGCTAATTAACTTTAAATAACATCTCCAAAAAGAAAAGAAAAAAAAAAATAGCTAGCTAATTCTAATAGAAAAGCCATAAGATAGTTTGGTTTAGGGATCAAAATCCTGTATGAGCTCTGGCTAGTTTTGTTTGTGGATTTATGCAAAAAAAAAAAAAAAATCCCCAAATAATACTAGCTAGCTAGCTTTAGAGAAGAAACAGAATTAGCTCGCTAGCGTGAGCACTGTGAGGTTTTGTGTTGTACGCTGTATTGAAACGCGGGGAAACGTCTTTGAGTTTTGGAACAAGAGCAATAAAGCAGATTAGCGTGGGATTAATTTACTGCAATAATGTAGCCTGTGAATTCTGGATCTGAGCCGAGTCTGGATTAAATGAGTCTGGATTAAATGAGTCTGGATTAAATGAGTCTGGATTAGTTAAATCTGGGTCAGTGAAGTGGTCAGGTCTGGAGTTTCTGTATTAATGTGAATGTTGTATATCTGTGTTTCCTGAAGCCGATCCACAGGGACCCCTCCATTTTAGCTCCTCCCACACCTGTACAAGTGGGCGGAGCCCTGAGTGAGATTGGCGTGAGACACTGGTGTACGTTTTTAGATAAAAGATTTAATTTCAGATACTGTTACAGTGTAAAGGTTTGTAAAGTCTCTAAACTGTATAAAAGAGAAGAGAGGGAACTCTGAACACCAGCGTGGTGCAACATTTCAGTGTGTTTGTGTGTTTATTGTGTCACTGTGTGTTGGGTGTGTTTGAGATAAATGTGGTGTTTAATCTGGACTGTTGGAGCTGGACTTTAACTCTGAAATAAACGACATTAAAAAGCTAAGTCTCTGTTTTGTTTTTTGAGTAAACACATAAGGATTAAACTCTGATGAAGCGGAGTTCCTGTCATCACCCTGAAGCTGATTAATTTCCTCTAACAGCACGTTCCCAAGTGCTTTATTCCTCTTACACCACAGCAACTTCCCAGCTATTACAATTCTCCATCTAGTAAAGACGGACGTCATACTTTTTATCTGTTTATAGTTACATTTAATGTTGTGGATCATTCATAAAACGAGTTAGTTCCTGTTCTCACTTACGTTATAGCAGCTATAAACCTTCGTTCCCTCAGAAGCGTAAACTCCTCTGTCCTGAAGATGTCAGAAAACGTAAAGTTACAGCTTTACCTCTGACTGTTACAAAGCGCTGACACTGGAGACTCCTTCCATCAATGTTACATAATAAATGTGTCCTTACAGATCAACACTTAGACTCGTTTCCGCTGTACACGCCCCCGTAAGAGAGCTGTTACTATAGAAACCATAACGTATCAGAGCGAGCGCATTAATATAAACCTGCACTACTGTCAGAGCTGCTGTTATAGAGAATTCATCAACACCTTCTGACCAATCAGAGCTGCGATAGTTTACTGAAGTGAAATGATTGTAAATTATAGTTAAGAATATAAGATAAGATGAATATAAGATGAATTCAAGTGTGAACTCAAACCAGGCTAAATATCAGAATCAGAAGGAGGAAGTTTGGTTGATTTGGTAATCAGTGTAAATAATTTCCCAGAATTCCACACGGGCTATACCGAGGTTAAATCACAGTGTTGTGTTAGTTACAGAGATTATGTACAGTGTTATTAGAAATTGTTTACAGTGCGGTAAGTAAAAGTGGGCGGTGCCTTGTGTGTGAAGTTGGATGTTTATTTGTGTAAAAGCAGCAGTGGGATTAGAGCTGTGTATATACAGTATATATATGAAGATTCTCTGAGCAGGTGTTTACAGAAAATCTTATAATAATCTTATAATAATAATAATAATAATAATAATAATAACTCAGGTGTGTATCCATGAGTGCTTGTGCTGTATTTGTTGAGGTTACTGAGATGTTGTTTGTGACTCAGCAGGTGATAGAGCGCCATCTGGTGTTAGTTCTCTGTGCACTTTATCAGGGTTTATCAGAGGAGAAGGTGTTTGTGAGAAATGATGAGCAGGGAACAGATGAGAAGCTCAGATGATCAGATGTGTCTGAGATGAAGATTACTTCAGGTTCGTGTCGGTTTCTTTCACTAGAGGATGTTGAGGATGTTGTGGTGAAATCTCTGCAGATAAAAGTGTTAGCATGGCGTTTACACACCTGAGGAAAGCCTGGTTTACTGCTTCTGCATGTTAGCTGTTGTGTTTCAGAGTCCTGCAGATGGAGAAGTGAAGCAGGATGAATCCCTCATTCAGCATCTCACACACATCCTGCTCACATCACCGTTACTGCCTTTAAATAGAGGAGAAGAAAGAATCAAACCAGAAGCAAAAGTAAATGAAGGAAGTTCTCTGGTTTCTGTCTGCAGCTTTCACTAGACTCGAGTGCTAGTTCTGTGTGTACAGCACAATCTCACAGGAAGTGTGTGTGTGTGTGTGTGTGGGTGTGTGTGTGTGTGTGTGGGTGTGTGTGTGTGTGTGTGTGTGTGGGGTTATTCTCACTTCAGCTCTCTTCCACAGAAAAGAACAAACTGAAACTGAAATATAAAGAGAAAAACAGCCCCAAACCTCTGAGCTGAACTTTTACATCATCTAGTAATTTTAACTTTCTTCATCTGAGAAGTTTAAAAAGTGAAGTGACGTGAGAAACACATTCATATCAGATGTGTGTGTGTGTGTTTGTGTGTATGTATGTGTGTGTTAATGTGTATGCATGTGTGTTAATGTGTATGTGTGTACGCGTGTGTGTGTGTTTGTTTGTAAGTGTGTGTGTGTATGTATGTGTTAATGTGTGTATGCATGTGTGTTAATGTGTATATGTGTATGCGTGTATGTGTGTGTGTTAATGTGTATGTGTGTGTTAATGTGTATGTATGTGTATGTGCATGCGTGTGTGTGTTTGTGTGTGTGTGTATGTATGCGTGTGTATGTGTGTGTTTGTGTGTGTGTGTGTATGTATGAGTGTGTTTGTGTGTGTATATGTGTGTGTTAATATGTATGTGTGTGTGTGTATATGTGTGTGTATATGTGTGTGTTAACGTGTATGTGTGTGTGTGTGTGTGTGTGTGTGTGTGAGAGAGCTGAATCAGGCCACCAGAGGGCGCTGTAAGTAAATGTAATGTTTATGATACAACCTTCAACTTTGTGAGCCGTTTGTTTTTGGGTCTGGTGTAAATAACTCACTCACACACTTTTAACACATGAATGAATGAATAAATAAATGAATAAATAAATAAATAAATAAATAAATAAATAAATAAATATTTTCCAACATTAGGTAATGTGAACTGGAACAATTACACATTTATTATTTTTATTTTTTCTAGTACAGATGTAATGTTGAGGTGAATTTAGTGAGTGTACGATGGGAATAAAAAGTGTTCGTTAAAAATAAATTATAAATTTAATAACAACAACAACAACAACAACAACAACAAACAGTTCAATAAGCTCCATCTCTAAAAAGTTACACAAACACAGTCACACACAAAATACACAAATAACCAATGATAAAGTACAAAATGAAGTAAAACAACAAAATATACTCATATTCAAATAATAATAATAATAATTTGAAATTGTAATAATATAGTTATAATAATTGAATAAAATGAAATTTATAAACTAAAAGTTAGAATAGAATAAAAGGAATATAAGATGACAGAAACAGAAAATTCTAAAATAAAAAAGAAAAATATAAATACCAAATATTTTATCAGTTCTTTTACTGAACTGGTGTTAAAGTTTAATAAATTACATCCTGTTTTTATTTATTATTTATTTTAATACCAGCCTCCAGTCTACTACATACTGACTTCCTAATAACATACTGTGTGTGTGTGTGTGTGTGTGTGTGTGTGTGTGTGTAAAATGAGTGTGTGTGTTTGTGATTGCAGTAAGTTTGTGTGAAGATGGTGTGTAATGTGTGTGTGTGTGTAATATGTGTGACTGTGTGTATGAGTGTGTGTGTGTGTAATATGTGTAATATGTGTGACTGTGTGTATGTGTGTGTGTGTGTGTGTGTGTGATTGCAGTAAATTTGGGTGAAGATGGTGTGTAATGAGTGTGTGTGTGTGTAATATGTGTGACTGTGTGTATGAGTGTGTGTGTGTGTGTAATGTGTGTGTGTGTGTTTGTGATTGCAGTAAGTTTGTGTGAAGATGGTGTGTAATGAGTGTGTGTGTGTGTGTGTAATATGTGTAATATGTGTGACTGTGTATGTGTGTGTGTGTGTGTGTGTGTGATTGCAGTAAATTTGGGTGAAGATGGTGTGTAATGTGTGTGAGTGTGTAATGATTGTATGTGTGTGTGTAATGTGTGTGAGTGTGTGAAGCTAAATCCGCTATAATTAGTGAATGAGTCAGACTCTGGCCTTATGTTCTATTTTTCACCTGCCTTCATGTTCAGGCTTGTGTGTGTGTGTGTGTGTGTGTGTGTGTGTGTGTATAATGAGTGTGTGTTATGAGTGTGTGTAATGAGTGTGTGTGTGTGTGTGTGTGTGTGTGTATAATGAGTGTGTGTGTAATGAGTGTGTGTGTGCATGTGTGTGTGTGTGTGTGTGTGTGTGTATAATGAGTGTGTGTGTAATGAGTGTGTGTGTGTGTGTGTGTGTATAATGAGTGTGTGTGTAATGAGTGTGTGTGTGTGTGTGCGTGTGTGTGTGTGTGCATGTATAATGAGTGTGTGTGTGATGAGTGTGTGTGTGTTTGTCTGTGTGTGTGTAGTGTGAGTGTGTGTGTATGTGTGTCTGTGTGTGTGTGTGTGTGTGTGTGTGTGATGAGTGTGCATGTGTGTCTGTGTGCATGTGTGTGTGTGTGTGTGCGTGTGTGTGTGTGTGTGTGATGAGTGTGCATGTGTGTCTGTGTGCATGTGTGTGTGTGTGTGTGCGTGTGTGTGTGTGCATGTATAATGAGTGCGTGTGTAATGAGTGTGTGTGTGTTTGTCTGTGTGTGTGTAGTGTGAGTGTGTGTGTATGTGTGTCTGTGTGTGTGTGTGTGTGTGTGATGAGTGTGCATGTGTGTCTGTGTGCATGTGTGTGTGTGTGTGTGCGTGTGTGTGTGTGCATGTATAATGAGTGCGTGTGTAATGAGTGTGTGTTTAATGAGTATGTGTGTGCATGTATAATGTGTGTATGTGTGTCTGTGTGTGTAATGAGTGTGTGTGTGATGAGTGTGTGTGTGTGTATGTTTGTCTGTGTGCGTAATGAGTGTGTGTGTGTGTGTGTGTGTGTGCGTGCAGGTGTGTTAGCAGAACGTTTCCTGAACGTTACGGCTCTAGAAACTTTATAATAACGTTGACTCTGTGAGTTTCTCTGTTCATTCTTGGAACCTTTTGTAACGTGTTTAAACATCCTGACAACGTTTCTGCAACATTTGTAGGAACAGTAAGGTTATGTTTCTACAACGTTAGCAGTGATGTTGGACTCAGTCTCATGGGAAATGTTGTGTGAGGAACGTTATAAGAACGTTTCAGGGTTTTTAGGATTCTTTAGAGTGTTATTTTTGTAAAATTAGATCCAAACCTTCAAATCTTTTCAGTATTTTAGTAAACGTTCTGCTGATGTTCTCCTTCAGCTCAGAAATGATTCTACATTTAAATGGATCTTTATATAAATAATAAACATCAAGATTATAATTTCAGAAAAACTTTAACGCTTAAAACTCTCTGTCTGTGCAATGAATTATAATCAAAACACTGACAAGTCTTTATTTTCTCTAAACAGACCCCGCCCCCTTTTGTTTTTCCTTTAAAAGAGGCGGAGCCAAGAGATTCTGTATGGTCTAAGGGGCGGGGCTAATTTCTGGGCCACAAAGAAACGTACCATTTAAACAAAAGCCTGAAAACCTGCGATAAAGAAACGAATGAGATCTTCTGCATGTCACTTTACAAATCACTGATTTATCTGAGATGTTTTTGAAATTATATGTTTATTAGCAGGATTTTTAAAAAATGTTTAAAAGTTGCAAACTGCACCTTTAAAGTCAGAGCTGTGATGTGGTCTTAAAGGAACAGATCAGTAAATAATAAAATGTCCACAATGTCTCTGTTACGACAGACGCAGCCGAGGCGTCTGCAGTTTAGCGTCGCGCCGTGCTATGATGATGTAGCGGATTAGCCTACGTGTCAATCACAGTGCTAAAGCTAGCTACAGGTTGTGTGACTCTTACAAGCGAACATCAGATAAGAGTCAGTTACACGTATTTATTCATACAGTTTTTATAAAAATTAAGTTTATTATAATATTCAGAATAAACACATTAAAGTAATGAAATCTCTCAAACACTCAGTAACACACACTGATACACACACTAACACAATAACACACACTATTACACACACATCAGTGGACGGTGGATAGATTTTAACCAACCAGACTTCTTGCGAAAACTGTGGTGAACCTACTGGTTACGCAACTGCACTATTTGTCCATGTAGCACACAGTTATACAGGGGAATGATTTATATGATTTATTTATATGAGTTCCCTTTTGAGTCTGGTTCCTCTCAAGGTTTCTTCCTCATATCGTCTCAGCGAGTTTTTCCTCACCACCGTCACCTCTGGCTTCACATTAGGGATAAATTCACACATTTAAAATATGTTTCTGTAAAGCTGCTTTGTGACATTGTCAGTTGTTAAAAGCGCTATACAAATAAAACTGAATTGAATTGAACTGATAACCACACTAACACATTAGAATACACACTGATACACACACTAACACATTAGAATACACACTGATACACACACTAACACATTAGAATACACACTGATACACACACTAACACATTAGAATACACACTGATACACACACTAACACATTAGAATACACACTGATACACACACTAACACATTAGAATACACACTGATACACACACTAACACATTAGAATACACACTGATACACACACTAACACATTAGAATACACACTGATACACACTAACACACAGTAACATTAAAATACACACTGACACACAAACACATTAGTATACACACTGATAGACACAATACACACACTAGCACACACTAATATCAAAATACACACTAACACACATTAATACATTAGAATACACACTGATACACACTGATACACACAGTGATACACACACTGACACACACTGATACACACACTGATACACACAGTGATACACACACACTGATACACACAGTGATACACACACTGACACACACTGATACACACTGATGCACACACTGACACACACTGATACACACACTGATACACACACCGATACACACACACTGATACACACTGATACACACACTGATACACACACACTGATACACACACCGATACACACACACTGATACACACACTGATACACACACACTGATACACACACCGATACACACACACTGATACACACACTGATACACACACACTGATACACACACCGATACACACACACTGATACACACACACTGATACACACACTGATACACACACCGATACACACACACTGATACACACACTGATACACACACACTGATACACACACTGATACACACACACTGATACACACACTGATACACACACACTGATACACACACACTGATACACACACTGATACACACACACTGATACACACACTGATACACACACTGATACACACACACTGATACACACACACTGATACACACACACTGATACACACACTGATACACACACACTGATACACACACACTGATATAGAGTTCTGCTTTTTTCCCCCTCAGGCCTGAAACATAAACCTGTAAGACTGGTTGTGCTTTGTGGTGTCCACCCTGCATATAGGATGTGTGTGTGTGTGTGTATGTGTGTGTGTGTGTGTGAGCTGTATGGGAGGGAAAGTGGGTTGGGTTGTTATTTTTGTACGTTATCTCAGTCAGGCGAGTGAAAAAGACTGGAGTGTGTGTAGATTTAAACCCTCACACACACTAAATGTTTAACATACACAGATAATGCAGGATGAGGTTTCATATTTATATTTATATTTATATTTATATTTATATTTATATTTATTATTGCAGAATATAACTTTCAACTGAATTTGAACTATGTGTGTGTGTGTGTGTGTGTGTGTGAAACTGAAAAACTTTCATGTAGGAATCAAAGACACGCCCTTTTTGCAATAGTTTTTAAGCCACGCCCACTCATACAGTTTAATGTCTCATTTTACAATAGTCTCATGACACACCCACATTCCAGTCGGAGGTGTTTAAGCCACGCCCATTCGCAGCACTCTTATTTCCACATATAAACCCAGACTTGTTGACATTACTGTATATAGTCTATAAGCCCCGCCCACACGTTGCATCCCTGCAATAACCATACATAGTCTGTAAGCCACGCCCACTCATGCTACTTTTATTTCTTTGTATAAACACACTGACATCCCAAGTTACTGTTTTTAAGCCACGCCCACTCATATCAGTCATAATTTTATATACGTGTATATATATAGACTCAACAATATGTTGACATTACTTTGTACAATCTATAAGCCACACCCACTTACTGCTGATCTAATTTGCATATGGAAATCAAAGCCACGCCCTCATTACAACAAAGACTTTAAGCCACAGTCCATAAGCAACTTTATTTCCTCCTTATCTGCCTCAGGAATTTATTATTACACCACACTATAATAACTTTTATTACTTGTATGTGTGTGTGTGTGTGTGTGTGTGTGTGTGTGTGTGTGTTTTGGATAATTGTGGGATTTCATATGTTAGTTTATTTCTAATTCAGATAAATAAATAAAATAAATTCACTAATTTAAAAGAAAATAAAAACAAAATGTAAACAGTAAATTGAAGTGAAAGAAAAGATGTGTTTTTGTGTTTTTGTTTTGTTTACTGTTGTTTCTTTTTTCTGTTTTTTTTTTCTGTTTTATTTTAATAATGTAAGATGAAGCTATCATATTTTTGTTTATTTCATCTGGCTGATGCTTTTATCCAACTTGAAAATTACAACTGAGGTTTTTTTTTTTTTAATTCTAAATAGAGACACCAGTTTAAAAAAATTAATACAACTATCACACAATTACACAAAACAAGACACCAGGGAAGGCCACAAAGAAATAAACTATTATACAATCAATCAATCAGTCACTCAATCAATTAATTAATCAATTAATCAATCCTGAAGCACATGATATGACAGATCTGAAGAACACACACCCCAGGTTTAGAGCACACACACACTCCCTGGTTTAACAGCTTTCTTGGTGCATGAGTTACTTAATGTTTCAAAAAGACTTAAAATCTCACATCTGTATAAAATACTTTTCCAGTAAAATAAATAACAATAATTAAACTGCAGATAAAATATTCAGTACGTCCCAAATAATCCATTTTCTAAATACATGCTTAGAATCATAAATACCGAGGCCGTGGCGTCATCAGCCCACCCAGTGACACACCCAGTGTGCGTGTGTGTGTGTGTGTGTGTGTGTGTGTGTGTGTGTGTGTGTGTGTGAGAGAGAGAGAGAGAGAGAGTGTGTGCGTGCGCAGGCAAATCAGTGGCACACACACTTCCTGCTTCAGCTTCCTCACCCTCGCAGTAAGTCTCTCCATGTCTTATATTTCATGATATTTGTTAGTGATGCTGTTTATCCTGATCGCTGAGTGTTTATCTCGGGTTAGCTCGCGCGCTGTTTTTCCCGAGATAAACACATTATAAAATTCATTA
Source organism: Pangasianodon hypophthalmus (assembly GCF_027358585.1). NCBI lineage: Eukaryota > Metazoa > Chordata > Actinopteri > Siluriformes > Pangasiidae > Pangasianodon > Pangasianodon hypophthalmus. Next base: position 25,643,813 of record NC_069721.1, on the reverse strand, counting down.
TAAAAGTTATGCGTTTGGCTTTAATCCGGGAAGTGAGAGTGTGTGCTGTATTAAACATCTCTAGCCTGCAGGAACAGTGTGTGTGTGTGTGTGTGTGTGTGTATTGTGTGTTTTATTGTGTATTGTTGTTCATGTTTGTGTTTAATTTCCCGGAATTGTCTCGCGGTTATGTAATGCTGTAATGCTGTAATGTTGAGAATCTGTTCTGTTCTGATGGCAGCCATTTTACACAAAATACTCTAAATAATGCTATAGAATCATAACGCACTATCTCATTCCATATCTCGTTTTTCACTTTGTAGTATCTCGCTTTAATATCTCACTGCAGTAACTCGTGATAATGCCGTAGTGACGAGTGAATCTCCAGAGGAATCGGTTCCTTTGAAACGGCTCTTTTTACGGAATCGATTCGTTAGCATGAACGAAAAAAAGATTCATTTTGATCACATTTTCCTGAACATGCTAACAGTGTGGCTGTAATCTGTGTAAGCTAGTGTTAATAATTAAATTAAATTAATTTTTTTTTTTTAATTGTGCATTATGAATCTCTCAGCTAGACGGCTGTTAACACACACACACACACACACACACACACACACACACAGTTATAACAGATATGTAAAAGTGTTAAAATAATGAACTAATGATACTATATGCTCTGCGATTCTCCACACTCACGTACCATTAAACAAATTAAAGGTGCAATAGTCATTTTTTTTACTTTATTACTTGTACAAATTATCTGCAAATTATATAAAACATGATAAAAAGTAATGATTCAAGCCACGACTTCAGGACGAAAGTATCATGCGGCTGAGAAAACCCATCTGGGAATCTGACTTCCGGTGCAGAATGCTTGTTTGTGTTTGGATTTGCTTCCTGTTTGTATTGTTATAGACGCTCTAATCTACGGGCCGCTGTAGATCGCTGTAGGGGGCGGAGCTTTGTGAACACGGGCAGGAATGGGGGCGAAGGTGGGACCAAGAAGTTAAAAAAAAATTATTCAATTATCATTCAAACCCACTTACTTACCTATTAGAGAGTTAATCTTGAAAGAAATTAGATAAAAAAAATTACATATTGCACCTTTAATTGAGTGAATCATAGTTACAATAAATAAATCAAAACTCAGGTAGTTTGAATCAAATGAACTGAATGACTCATAGCTTAGAGAATTGATTTAATCAATAATTCAAACAAATCTAAACTTAGGGAGTTTAAATCAAATTAACATATTAACATATCAGTATAACATATATATATATATATATATTAAAACTCTGCTAGTTTAAATCTAACGAGCTGAAGGAATCATATTCAGGTAGTTTGAATCAAATGAACGGAGCAGCTTAAAACTCGGGGAGTTTAAATCCGATGATTCAAACCTGCAGAGTTTAAACTTTAAAAATGATAACAATAAAAAAAGTTTAAATTGAACAAATGAAGAAATCAGCTGGATTAAATTAAACAAATCTAGTGAATTTACTTGCTTTGTTAAAATAAAGTCATATGTTTTGAATGAAAAGAATCGTTAGTGGGGTAGTGAAGTGAGTCAGTGTTGTGTTGTGTTTCTGATGTATGAAGAAACTTTTCTAACACAATCAGACTAAAACCAGTTGATCAGGTTCGAAGAGAGTGCTCAGCTCTGTTAGACTGATTTCTGCCTGGGAGTCGAACAGGAACTCGAACACATGCAGGTCAAATTGTGCATGAAATAAACCTGGATTGACTTTAGATCAACATTCACACACACTGCAGAGACGGACGGATCAAACCCGCGGTCTTGAAGCTGATCTCTGAACTGATTTTGTGACACTGCTGTGTTGAAACAGCGCTAACCGCCCACGCTGCGTGATTTCTGCAAGTTCCTGCGTCTTTCCCAACGTCTGAAAAGCTTTAGATGGTTTCATACGAACTCAAAGTGAATTTAAATGTGCAGTAAGTGCACTGATCCTGAATCGTGACTCATGTAAAACAGACTCATTCAAATCAGCTGGAGGGAGTTTCAGGGTCATCAAGGGTGGAGCTGAAATACATCACACACCACACCACAGAACGTCACACACCACTCCACACCACTGCAACAACAAACACAGGCTCGCTTAACAAACTGCATATGAATACATTTATGTGTAAATTGGTCATGGGAGCATTTACACAAGAAATGTGGTGTTCGTGAAAATCCAGTTTGTTGGAAAAACTTTCAGATTCTAAATTTCCCTTCTGAATTTGTGTAAATTTACATATAAGGAGACTCACTAATGTGAACCTCGATGTCGATGAGTTACTGTGATGTTCTACACGGATTACACTTTCACGTTTAAATCACATTTATTTCAGTTACACACCAGGTTCTAATGAACGTTTTGTGAAACTCGCTTCATATTAATCCATAAATGAAGACAGATGAGATTAGCTGTTCAATGAGGGCAAAAGTAATGGCGCCTTATAAAAGGAGGAAGGGTTAGAGTGTGTGTTTGTGTGTGTTTGTGTGTGTGTGTGTGTGTGTGTGTGTGTGTGTGTGTGTACGGGAGCCGGTGCGCTGCAGTGGCTGAGCTGCATTACTGGATTACATTACTGACCACGCTGTAGGAGGTGCTCTTTCATCATTTAGTCATTATTTTTTTGTTTTCAGCTCTCTGTGAACTGAAGGTTTGTGTGTGTGGATAATGTAAGGCAGCTGTGCCGTGAACGTGCTTGCTATTTTAAGGCTGATTAATGTTTATCAATGCATGAGTATGAAGAAAATCAGCAAAATGTCCGTATATTTCTAATTCAGTTTGGCCTAAAAACCATTTACACTCGACTTTTATTGAAAGAGTAATAAATGTGGCCCGTTGTGAGAAATTAGAGCGTCTGTCTGAAATGTGATCTGGTTTGATTTACACTTCTGATGAACACTTTTAATTAAAAAAAAAAAAAAAACTCTGAATGATGTTCATCACTGGAATCCATCATCATTAGGAGTAAACTTCAGGAGCATCAGCTTTGTGTTTTTTGTTATAGCTTGATTTGTCCATGTTACAAACACCAATACCTTTATTGTCATAAACACATAAATACGTTGCAGAAGAAATAGTTTGAATTTCTGTATATTTTTGGTTTATGTGTAACTTTAATTGCGCTCATTCCTCTGTATGAGTGTGTGTTATGTGTAACTTTAATTGCGCTCATTCCTCTGTATGAGTGTGTGTTATGTGTAACTTTAATTGCGCTCATTCCTCTGTATGAGTGTGTGTTATGTGTAACTTTAATTGCGCTCATTCCTCTGTATGAGTGTGTGTTATGTATAACTTTATTTGCGCTCATTCCTCTGTATGAGTGTGTGTTATGTGTAACTTTAATTGCGCTCATTCCTCTGTATGAGTGTGTGTTATGTATAACTTTAATTGCGCTCATTCCTCTGTATGAGTGTGTGTTATGTGTAACTTTAATTGCGCTCATTCCTCTGTATGAGTGCGTGTTATGTGCAGTGTGGAGGTAAAGGCGTGTTCCTTGTTCTGTAAACATATAAGGAGCCACGGTGTGTTTACTGAACACTGCACATTATATGGTGTTTACCTGCTCTAACACACACGAGTCAGCTCAATAACAAGCCTTTTGTGTGAGTAGTATTGAGAAATGTCTATACACACAGCGTGATTGTGTGTTAGTGTGTGTTAGAGAGTGTTTCCCAATCCCACGCCTGTAGACACCTGATTCAGCTCATTAACACACCCTGTGTGTAGCAGAAACCGAATCCTGAGGGTAGTAAAATGTGTTTCGGATCATGCGTACTGAGCAGCGTTCAGCCACACAGGGAAGCTGTGCACGGTTCACCTCATCCTAGCTGAGTAATACAAACGAAGCGCATCAAGAACTCCACATATAACTACACCTCCATTGTGCGATTGTAGTCATGACCACACCGTAAATAGCTTTATCCTGCTTTGTATTTATTGCTTTTAATTAATCTGTAAATGCTTGCTTTTGTTTAGCGGTGTAGTAGTGAAGCGTAATTTTCAGACTAGACTAGCTTGTTGTTTATGCACGTTGTCATGGTTACGTAGCGACATAAACTGGATCAGTGTTAGAGTCATTCCCAATATGCGAAAGTAACAGGAAATCAGAAACGGGTATTTTCTATGGCAGTGGTATAAACGTTTTCATCCCACACACTGCATTGTTAGCGTGGACACTTTGAATGTATGTTGCTGAAGTAGGCGGGGTTTCGTAGACTTAAAATAAGCTCTGTAGCATAAAGACTGTTTTGGTGAAACATGCAGGAAGTAATAATTGTGCCAAGCCTAATCAATGTCTCTCTCTCTCTCTCTCTCTCTCTCTCTCTGTCAGAGCTTGACATAATGAGTTACCCTGGATACCCTGGTTACCCACCACAGGGTGGTGGTTACCCTCCCCAACAGCAGGGCGGGTATCCTGGGTACCCCCCTCAGGCTGGGGGTTTCCCAGCAGGGGGTGGATTCCCTCCACAACAGCCGGGTGGGTATCCAGGTTACCCCCCTCAGGGAGGTGGTTACCCCGCGTACCCCGGATACCCTCAGGACCAGTCCGCAGGTTACCCCGCCATGCCCCAAGGTAAATGTCTGGCACTGTTCAGGATGATGTATTGATCGTTGATGCTGATGGTTTTCCTCTTTAGGGATGATAATGTTGATCTTTTTGTCCTTCCAGGTGGATGGGGAGGTCAACCTGGGTTTGGAGCTGTAAGTACCCTACCTTTGATCAATCTTATTTATTTAATGCACATGACAACATGTAGTTGTTTGAAGTACACTGTGAAGGTCTCATACCTGTGTGTTTTGTGTGCAGCCGGGAGGAGGGATGCCACAGGGGTATCCTGGAGGGCCGGCGCCGGGGCAACAACCCATGCCGACTTACCCCGGAGGTGTACCTGCCCCAACCCCCTCATTTCCGAACATGCCTGGCTTTGGAGGACCAGGAGCTCCAGCTGGACCTGCAGGACCAGGGGCACCTGTAGTACCTCCTATTAACGTAAGATCAAAAAAACCCGGGCTTCTGATTGGCCAGAGATGACATGTACTCACAACATCCTGTCCCAAAACACACTCTTTACTCTATGGGTCACATGACCATCACAACACCATTACAAACACTCACCATCATCAGTTCACTCGTTTCTCCATCACGCTGCTCACTCTTTGTCCCGTTCACTTGTCTCTTCATCATCCTGTCGTCTCGCCCCTGCGTCGCCTCGTTCACGCACCACTCCATCATACCATTTGCTTAACCCTCCATCATCCTGTCCCTCCATCATCCAGTTCATCCCTCTGCTAATCCTTTCACTGTTCTCTCCATCCCTCTGTTTGCTTCTCTCCTTGTCATATCGTCTATTCAATCCTCTGTCGTTTATTTTACTTCCGTTATCCAGTCCACTTGACCCTTCGTAATCCCCTTTGCTCATCCCTCCATCATCGCATTCTCTTGTGCGCCGTCATCTTGTTCTTCTGTTTTCCTGTTCACTTGTTCCTCTGTAATCCAGTTTGTCCATCCCTCCATCATTTTACAGCCTCACAGGTTTTGTTACTGAATCGTACTGGACCATATTGTGCCTCATAGACTTCAATCGAAACAGCTATAAATGATATTGAACGTTCGGTTGTGTAAATGTATCTGGTGCATGTTGGATTGTGCTGGAAAGAGAGATACGCATTCTTACGTATTATCGTCTAGCCCTGTTGTAAGACAAACAAAATTGTTGGTCTCATATTGGACATTATATAGAGTCTAGGAGCCATTATGCGTTGTGCTGCACTGATAGAATTAGCAGTGAGCTTTATTGTGTAGTGTATTGTAATATACATGTATGTTGATTTTTGTTTTTCGTTATTTTTGCAGCGTGGCTTTCGTGGCACCATAAAGGACGCCCCTGGTGCTGACCCTCTCCGAGATGTTGAGGTTCTCCGCAAAGCCATGAAGGGCTTCGGTGAGACGCCGTTTAAGTTCTGTTCTGTTTAAGTCACTCTTCATTATTGTCTCGTCCATCAACACTCTGGTGGAAAAAAGATTCTACAGCAGTGGGTTTCCTGTTCAGAGAGGGTTCCACGTAGAACCCATTTCTAATGCTAGAACTCTCAACCAGCCAGAGAACTACATAGGAAATCACTAAAGTTGTCATGTTACTGAGAAACTGCAAAGCATAAACTTCTCTGTCCTGATGATGTCAGAAAACTTAAAGTTACCTCTGACTGTTACAAAGCGCTGACACTGGAGACTCCTTCCATAAATGTTACATAAACATCTCCTTACAGAAAACTTCACCACATCAGCAATTTTTTAAAATCTGTTTATGTGAAGCGTCCTCTGTACACGTCCCTGTGAATGAGCTGTTACTATAGAAACGAGTGCATTGATATAAACCTGTGATTTGCAGCTGCACTACTGTCAGAGCTGCTGTTATAGAAAACTAATCAACACATTTATTTTTTTATTTGCTTGTTTATTTGTGTATGTTTAGAAGAGAATTGTAGCTAAAAGTGTCTTTATTAAATGGAAGTTATCTTATTAGCTAGACTCCCCAGTGCACATAGCATGCATCGAGTTCTGTTTTTTTGTTTGTTTGTTTGTTTGTATGTTTGTGTATTAGGTTGTTGACTTGTTTGTTGTTATTGTGTAGGCACTGATGAGAACGCCATCATCGAGTTACTAGGGAACCGCTCCAGTAGGCAGCGTGTGCCACTGGTTAAGGCTTACAAGACCACTTATGGGAAGGTGAGACGGGAAACTTCTGGAACGTCTGAATGGAAGCTCAGTGAATAGATGTAGACTGTGAATAGATCATGCTGTAGTTGAGCAGTCGCAAGGCACAGCCAGGTTCTTATCACTTCAGAAGTCACTCCAGCATTACCTGTGCACATGTATAGAATTTCAACTGCTAGCTATGGATGAAAGCCAGGACACCCTGATAGAGCAGCAGGTGTTGTTTCATGTGTGTGTTTGTGGTAGAGTTTGACCATTCTGTCAGATTAAACACTACTCACTTCATCTACCGTCAAACTTATTACTGAATAAACGGTACATAAAATGTCTGTTTCAACAAACTCAAATATACCTGAAGCTTGCCGATATGCCTTTTTGATCTCTGCAGAAGCTTCCAAATCATTTTTTTCCCATTTGATACAGTAATTTAACACCTTTTCTCAAAAACCTTGCTGTTATCTTTTACCTGAGTCTTTTTCTGATCCCCAAATCTGATGTTATGTCCTGCGGTAGCTGTTTAACTTCATGACTCCGCCTCCATTTTGGTAGCAGCTGTTTGACCTATGGGCATATGATTAGAAAATTTGGAAGTAAAAAATGGTATAGTGGGTAGCATTGCTTCCTCTCAGCTCCAGGATCCCCGGTTTGATCCTGAGCTCAGGACATAATTGAAAAGCAAGTGTATGGTTTCAGATTTTAACTCGCGAGTGAGTTTTAGATTAAATCGCATACTTTTATGAATGCAAATATTACTGTTCAGTTTG
>NC_069721.1:25616332-25631332 GCF_027358585.1 Pangasianodon hypophthalmus | reverse complement strand
AGTCTCAGTTCAATGCCATTCTGTGTGCACGCAGCAAACCACACCTGCGACAAGGTACACACTACACAACACTACACAATAGCATGCAATGATGTACAATACAACACAACACAACACGCTACATAATACTATACAATAATACACAATCTTACACAACAGTGCACAATAATGTGCAGTATACTTGTAATATAATACTGCACAGCGCAGTGTGTTATAAATATTTATTTCATTCGGATAATTCTTTTGTGTGTGTGTGTGTGTGTGTTTGTGTGTGTGTGTGTGTTTGTAGTGTTTCATGAGTACCAGCAGATGTGTGGGAAGGATATTGAGAAGAGCATCTGCAGTGAGATGCACGGAGATCTGGAGAATGGCATGCTGGCAGTGGGTGTGTCCCTCATTTGCATATTCAAATATAACTAATTAGCAATTCAAATGGTTTGTGCCACACTTTTGTTGGGTGTGTTTGTGTGTCTAATGATGTAGAATGCCCATAATGCACTGTGTCATTTGTAGGAGTTGGGCGTAAGGAACATTTTTGGAAGCAGGCTGTGTTTGTCACATGACCGTGCTGGTGTTATATTTGTGTGTGTGTGTGTGTTGTTTTTTAGTGAAGTGTATCAAGAACACGCCTGGCTTCTTCGCTGAGAGACTCCACAAGGCTATGAAGGTAGAGAATGAATCGTTCTCGACGATTTATTACATTTATTTATTGTCCTACGTGTCTCTCTTCTACTTCATAATCTCTTTATGAGGATTTATTAGCTGGTCTGTTTAATTTTAAACCGTGAGGGGGATGAACTGTTTGAGAAGAGACCATTTAATTTACTTTTCCAAATTACTGCAGGTACAGATTTAAAAAAAATTACAGTTGAGACAGGATACCAGTGTGCAGTCGAGGATTAGTGTCTTGCTCAAGGATCCAACCATGGCATATTGCAAGTGCTGGGATTTGAACTCATGACCTTCCATCCAAGGATCTTCAAGGTTCTCCTGAAAATCCAAGCCAGTGTTGTCCTGCTGCATTGTTGCAATGCGTTAGTAAAGTTTCAGCTCCATAGTTCCTGCCACTTGTGTTCTGAATCAGGATTTCCTGTACTGGAGGTCGACAGATAGTGGATTTTTCCAGAAGTTGTGCAGTTAGTTCGACCGATAGTTTATAAAATTGAATGAAAACATAACACTCAAATTAAAATATTGCTGAACTTTATTACAAAGATAAACAGTACTTACTGTACCATGAAAATGTACTGTACTTTTTTTAAACAAAATAAATATTAGTATATATTAATGATTAACAAATATTAAGGGAAAGATAAGATATACATCCAAACTGCCAAATATTAAAAATATTACAGGTCAAATGTGCGTTTTTTAGCTGTAAATGTCAGTGTAAATTTCATAGGAAACACTTTACAATAAAGTCCCGTTTGTTAGCATTAGTTACTGCATTAGCTTACATGAGCTAACAATATGCGATATATCTTTTTACAGTGTTTATTAATATACATAAGTTTTCATTGTCGATGTTTTAAATCCGTATCTGAAGTATCTCGCTCCGTGCAGAGTGCAGAGTGTAGTCTCTCGTGTCAAAGCAAACACCACAGGGCGTCAGTGATCGTTTTTATTCCGCCTCTAGAGGCCGCTCTCGTGCTGTATAATGACAGCGGACTCTTCTCAGCCGCTGCTGCAACGGACGCGACCGGGAAAATCTATCGGCGTGGATGGATAGTTCCAGCGATAGTTCAGTTATCGGTGCCAATTATTCGGCAAAACCGATCAATCGGTCGACCTCTAATCCTGTACATCGAGAAGACATTCTTAGGTTACAGAGCCTAGCTTCTTCCCGTAGGGTCATGAGGAACTTACAGATGGTGTTTAAAATAAGGAGCATGTTTTTCATGCTCGGTGACCAGGAGACAGCCGAAGAGCCTGGAGAAGGCCTGGGGCAGCTCCTGAACAACAAACAGTACAGAATGGTGCTGGAACACCAACACTGACCAAGGCATCTGCTTCTCACACACGTCTCCCTTCAGCCAGGACATGAAGGAGGTGGCTTGTTCTTACCAGCAAGAGGTTTTGGGTTTATATGTCAAATACGGTGCCAGAAGTTTCTACCAGTCATCCTTGTTCCGTCTCATGCTCTTTGGCAGTTCTTCTTGGACGTATCTCGGTAGGCTTTGACGTCATCATGTTTGATGATGTCACGTACATTAGCCCATGGGGTGTAAACAACAGCTCAGTGCAGAGGTCTGAGAGACCTGCAGGATCATGAGCAGCATTTCCGGGACTAGGAAATGCCTGTAATCAGGGAATTCTGTCACTGCTGCTGGTGTGTAGTGCTTTAGTGATTAAAGCTTTTGGCTAATGATCAGAAGGTTGTGAATTTAAATCCCTGCACCACCAACCTGCTCCAAAACACTTTGCATAATTAAAGCACATTTAAAAAATGCATCTCTGTGTGTTAATTACCAGCTTAATGTTACTCCGTTATTAATCCCCATTAGCTGCGGAGGCTGGACTCCGGCTTCAGCTCAGTGGTCTGACATCGCTGTAGAGTACTGGCACATTGTACTCTGTAAAAGTTGCACAACCTGTCTGTCTACATTTCTGTCTGTCTCTCTGTCTGTCTGTCTTTCAAACCATCTGTCCATCTGTCTGTCTGTATTTCAAATCATCTGTCCATCTGTCTGTCTGTATTTCTGTCTGTTTGTCTTTGACTGTTTGTCTGTCATTCTGTCTGGTTTTATCTTCATCTGTCTTTCTCTGTCTTTCTGTCTGGCTTTCCAACTTTTTGTCTGTCCCTCCTTCTGTCTTTGTTGTTCCGTCCATCTCTTTCCATCTGTTTTTCTTTCATTCTGTCTTTCTCTTTGGCTGTCTTTACGTCTGTGTTTCCATCTTTCTGTCCATCTGTCTGTCTGTCTATCTGCCTGTCTGTCTTTCCATCTCTCTGTTCATCCATCTTTGCATCTGTCTTTCCATCCATCTATCTTCCTGTCTGTCTTTCCATTTGCCCATTCGTTCGTCATCTGTCTTTCTCTCATTTGTCTTTATTTCCATTTCTCTGTGTCATTCTATACGTCTGTCTGTCTGTCTGTCTTTGTCTTTCCATCTATCTGTCTTTCCCTCTGTCTGTCTCACTTCCTGTCTGTCTGTCTGTCTGTCTGTCTGTCTGTAGGGGGCGGGCACTAAGGATCGTACTCTGATCCGCATCATGGTGAGTCGCTCTGAGATCGACATGTTGGACATTAGACAGGAATATCTGCGCAACTACGGCAAATCCCTTTACAACGACATCTCAGTGAGTACACACACACACACACACACACACACACACACACATACTGTTTTTAAGTGTGTGGACTATTAATGTGGTGTGTGTGTTTGCAGAGCGACACATCTGGTGACTACAAGAAGCTGCTGCTGAAGCTGTGTGGAGGAAGTGATTAAGAGGACACACACACCGACACACACACCGACACACACACCGACACACACACCGACACACACACTGACACTGACACACACACCGACACACACACTGACACTGACACACACACCGACACACACACCGACACACACACCGACACACACACTGACACCGACACACACACCGACACACAGTCATACTCACACTGGTGCTCCTGCAGCCTGGCGTGTGCGTGAGCTGCATTAGTGTGTGTGTGTGTGTGTGTGTGTGTGTGTGTGTGAAAACCTGTGGCAGATTTCTACACAGAGTTTATTCTACATTTATATCAGCTTAGTGAGTCGTGTTACACAGGAAGTACAATCATTATGGCCTTATAGAGTGTGTATGTGCCTTTATAAACATATATAAACTACACATCATTTTATACATGTATGTGTGTGTATCTGTGTGTGTGTGTGTGTGTGTGGAACTAACAATCACAATAAAGTCTGATGTAGGAACATTAATGTGTACATTCATTACTGAACTTACGCTGCATTTATACCTCTCTATCTGTCCGTCTATCCCTCCTTCTTTCTGTCTGCCTGTCCATCTGTCTTTCCATGTATCATTTTTTTGTCTTTCTATCATTCTCTCTGTCTTTCAACCTGTTTTTCTGTCATTCTCTCTGTCTTTTTCTCTGCCTGTCTTTCTCGGTGTCTTTCTTTGCACCTTTCTTTCTATCGTTAGGTCTGAGTCTCCATCTGCTTTTTTTTTTCCATCTCTCTTTTATTCCATCTGTCTTTTCATCAGTTTCTCTGTCTGCCTGTCTTTCTCTCCATCTGTCTCCCCATCTGTCTGTCTGTCTGTCTGTATCAGTCTCGTTATATAGAGTACTGTGAAGAAGATGTTAGAAATGAAACTAAACAGTTCTCCACGTAATAAAGTGATTATAAAGATGATTAAACTGATAAACTGGAATAAATCAGTGTGTTTCTTGTGACTTTTTGCCTTTAAAGCTGTGTGAGCTCTCTCAGGTTCACTCTCGTACAGTTTTATAAAGAAATCAGCGGAACGTTTTTCCCGACATGGTTTTTCTGGAGTTTCTGAAAAGCCTTTGGTGCATTTATGGGTTTTTTTTCTGAGAATTTCTCCATTATGGAACATCTTACTTCCTTTAACCACAGACACACATTTCTGTGTAACTTCTTCTTTTTTGGAAACCTGAAATTGAACCGTTTCTACTGACAGTAATGCAGAAAGAGATGCAGGGTGTTGAGTCTTATCCGTGAAGGTCCCATGTGACTCAGAAGATGCCAGAGATTCGACTGAAGATCAGCTTAATGTCACGCTGTCGGAACATCCGTCTGTACAGCCGTAAAATACACCACTGACTCAGCACTTCTAGTCTTTTAGCTTTATAAAAGGGTTCTACTTGGATCCATCTGTGATAAGGTTCTCCATGGGACCTTTAAGCGTTCCTCTTGAGGAACAACCAAGGAACCCAAAGGTGTGGTTCATCTGTGCGTGTATATACGTCTATAGGCCTGGGGATCTAAAACTTTTTGTATTCTGGCATTCCTGTAAATCTGTAAAATAAACACCACTCAGTACAGATTTATTCCATGAGCATTATTTAAATGTGAACAGTAATATTCGATCTCTTTATTACAGCCATGCAGCTTTCTGTTCCTGAGCCTTCCACTGATAAGACACATTAGATTGAAAGAAAAAATAAAGTTTTAGAATTTTTTAAAAATGTACAAATATTTTAGTTATTGTGGTTTAAACCCATTACATTTAAAGGAGCCAGTAAACAAGCTGACTATAAAAATATAATAATATATAAAACTATAATAACTATAGAATAATGTTGATAATAGGTTGTGATTTCAACAAGCTGTAAATACATTTTAAACCTATAGTATATATTTCTATCTGTTTCTCCATGTCTATTTTGTCTATCTACCTGTCTGTGTGTTTGTCTATCTATCTACCTGTCTGTCTGTGTGTTTGTCTATCTATCTACCTGTCTGTCTGACTATCTGTCTATCTGTTTTTCTGTCTACCAGTCTGTGTGTTTGTCTATCAGTCTGTCTATCTGTTTGTCTGTCTGTCTGTCTGTTTGTCTACCTGTCTGCCTGTCTACCTGTCTATCTACCTGTCTGTCTGTGTGATTGTAACTTTAATGATGATAAGCAAAAATAATGCACAAACTGTTTAGCTCCATTCACTATGATTAGTTGAAGTGCTCCCTCTACTGGCTCTGTAGTGTATTACAGTAACATTTTTGGTGGAATTTGGTAACTAGGAAGGAATGGTGATGGGAAATTCTGGCTCTTTTCAGTGAGTCAGGTCAGTCGGCTCGTCTCACCACCGTCAACGAGCCTTTTGATTTTATTTTAAATGAAGGTTCCATCCATTTTCTGTACCGCTTTTCCTACACAGGGTCACGGGGAGTCTGGAGCCGGGCACAGGACGGGGGGCCAACCCATCACAGGGCGCAATCACACAGTAAAGACAATTTACACATGCTAATCAGCCTACAATGCATGTCTTTGGACAGGGAAGGGAACCAGAGTAGTATCAGCACAGGGAGAACATGCAACACACACACACACACACACAGTGAGGAGGCGGGACCCTGGAGGTACAAGAAAAATGTGCTAACCACTAAGCCATCCCCAAAGAATGTAGTTCTTATAGTAAAGTATAGTTAAAAACAGCAATGTGTTGTATAATTAAACTGAAATATTCTACAGTGAGCATTCTGATATTAATACTACTGAATCTCACTTATCTTTCATTAACAAAGTGGAATTTAAACAAGATTCCTGTCTATTTATCTTTGATAACTGTTCACATCCCCATTATACTGCACTGATATTATATATACAGTATATGCATTTGGCTCTGAATCTTTACAATGGTCCAAATGACTCAGACATTGATATGACTCACTGATTCTTTTTGATTTACAGCAGTTGCTGTGTGTGTTATTAACTGTGTTACTGAATCATGAATATAGAATACTGATGCATTATCTGTGACAGCATCACAGGATCTATTTAATCTCCTTCTGATTTAAAAAAATGATTCTTCAGAAATGCGAGTCGGTTCCCAACATTCAGCTAAAAGAGTCAGTTCAAAGAGTCGACTCGTTCGGGCACAGGGTTCAGAATAAAAATGTTCAAGTTTTCCTTCACTGAAGACTTCAGCAGAACAGCTTTTGCAGAAGGCACTGGGATGTGATGTGATTTTCTTTCGAAAGAGTTCAGAAAACACACACACACACACACACACCCACACACACACACACGCACGCACACACACACACACACACACAGTCAGGTCCGGAAGTATTTGGACAATGACGGAGTTTCTGTGATTTTGCCTTTATACTCCACCACAATGGATTTGAAATAAAACAATCAAGATGTGATGGAAGTGTAGACTTTCAGCTTTATTTTAAAAAGTTCCACAAAAATATGGCATTTACCATTTAGGAATTACAGCCATTTTAAACAAAGTACCTCCATTTTCAGGGGCTCAAAGGTATTTGGACAAAGTGACATAATTGTAAATAGAACCATAATTTTAATACTTGGATGAAAATCCTTTGCAGTCAGTGACTGCCTGAAGTCTGGAGCCCATGTTCTCAAAACTCACATTCTGAGCTTCCTCCCTGGAGATGCTTTGCCAGGCCTTCACTGCAGACACCTTCAGCTGCTGCTTGTTTGTGGGTCAGCTTTATCTTAAAATAAAGCTGAAAGTCTACACTTCCATCACATCCTGATTGTTTTATTTCAAATCCATTGTGGTGGAGTATAAAGGCAAAATCACAAAAACTCCGTCACTGTCCAAATACTTCCGGACCTGACTGTGTGTATATTCACACTCTAGTGAAAACTGGATAACAGCCTGACCTGACTTGGTGTGTGTGTGTGTGTGTGTGTGTGTGTGTGTACATGCTGTGTTCCTAAAACTCCTCTCTCATGCCCTGTAGAGCAGATTACAGTGTGATGATTGCGTCCCGCTGGTGCTGACAAATGAATTCAAGTAATCACAATTCTCTCTCTCTCTCTCTCTCTCTCTGTGTGTGTGTGTGTGTGAGTGTGTGTGTGTGTGTGTGTGTGTGGTAGAGGTGAGATTGTCACCCAGAAACCTCTTACTTTGTGTGTGTGAACAGAGTGTATTGTGTATACTGTGTGTTTAACACATTCACACATATTTCCTACTTAAATAAAAAAAAGAAAAAGAAAGAAGGAAAGAAAGAAACGAAAGGAAACATCATACATAAAATCATAAAATATATATATATAAATCAGCTCATCATATATTTCATCATTATGTTCATAAAAATGAAGCTTGAATTTATTCATATTATTTGTATTTTTATATTTAAATTTTTTTTAAAGACACCAAAAACATTGTTGAAAAAAATGGCATTCATTTAAAAATTTTAAAACTTTTTAAGCTTTAACTGATATTCACAGTGTTTCAGCTTTTCTCTTCTCGTATTATTTCTCTTTTCTTTTCACTCTTTAATCGCTTTTTTACTCTGTTGCTTTGTTTTATGAATGATGTTATGATAAATGGAACAAACAAACAAACAAACAATTAAATAAATAAATAAACGATGTTACAAAGACGATATTAGAAATAAAAACGATGATGATTATTATTGTTGTTGTATTTGTTGTTGTTGTTGTTGATGATGATGATTATTATTGTTGTTGTATTTGTTGTTGTTGTTGATGATGATGATTATTATTGTTGTTGTATTTGTTGTTGTTGTTGATGATGATGATGATTATTATTGTTGTTGTATTTGTTGTTGTTGTTGATGATGATGATTATTATTGTTGTTGTATTTGTTGTTATTGTTGTTGTTGATGATGATTATTATTGTTGTTGTATTTGTTGTTGTTGATGATGATGATGATTATTATTGTTGTTGTATTTGTTGTTGATGATGATGATTATTGTTGTTGTTGTTGTTGATGATGATGATTATTGTTGTTGTTGATGATGATTATTGTTGTTGTTGATGATGATGATGATGATGATGAAGATTCTCCACTGAAAACTTACTGTTTTCCCCCAAACTCTTTCCTATAACACTTTCATCCACCAGGAGGCGCTCAGAGACTGTTTTTCTACAGAAATAAACACTGCTGCTATTCTGAAATGTAGTGATTAATAAAGCCTAATAAAGTCTAATAGACATTAAAAGACAATAAAGTATTCTTAAATATCATTTATAAAATGTGGCAACTAGTGAACTGCCCTGTAGTAAATATTATTCTGTTGGGTATTTAAGTCTATTTTATTTTTATTTATTATCACAGCACAGTGGCCTGTTGAGAAATTATTTAGAAAGTATTATTCTGTACATAATATATTTTACTCTATATATTAATACACTGGTGTAATATATGAATTTACTCTTTATTAGTCTATGCACATATTCATACACAACGTGGACATAGAAGCAGCTGCACAAAACAAAATCAACCGTTTTATCGACTCGCTTAAAAATGGTGTCGCTTTAGTTTATCTCGGATTATTTTCATGTCCTGCATTAGTAATTATTAATAGTGGATATTTGTTTATGTGACACATCAGTGGTAAAACATCTGGAAAGAGAATAACATACATGTATTTCAGCATAATCTTGCAGTAATAACTAATAGAAAACAATACAAAATTATGAGATAATAAATCGGAATTTTGAGATAAGTCAGAATTTTTGAGATAATAAATAAAACATTTGAGATAAAATCAGACTTTCCACATAATACATAAGAATTTTTATATAATAAATAAGAAGTTTGAGATAAATCAGAAGTTTGAGATAATACGTAAGAATTTTGAGATAATAAAACTAAAATTTGAGATAATAAGTAAGAATTTTGATATTTCAGAATTTTTGAAATAATAAATAAAACATTTGAGATAAAATCAGACTTTTCACATAATACATAAGAATTTACATATAATAAAGCAGAATTTTGATATGTCAGACTTTTTATATAATAAATAAGAAGTTTGAGATAAATCAGAAGTTTGAGATAATAAGTAAGAATTTTTGAGATAATAAATCAGAATTTTGATATTTCAGAATTTTTGAGATAATAAATAAAAAAATGGAGATAAGTCAGAATCTTGATGTAATAACTCAGAATGTTTGAGATAATAAATAAAAAAAATTAAGTTAATAAGTCAGCATTTTGAGATAATAAATCAGAAGTTTGAGATAGTAAGTAAGAATTTAGAGAAAATAAATTAAAATTTTGAGATAAGAATTTTGATATAATAAATCAGAATTTCGAGATAATAAGTCAAAGAGTTTTGAGATTTCAACATACTGCTGTTACCAAAAATATGTTATGCAATGTTTTTCCTCTCTATGGGCTTTAATTCTACACACAGGTGTAACATGGACCTGTTCTTCATGACCCTGCTGAGAAACCCAGCTCGCTCTCACCAGCTCCCAGAGCACAGGCCGAGCTTCTCCAACCTGTAGACCATCTCCACTGGCTGGAGCTATCCGAAACAATTCCTATTAAAGCTAAGAACACAACAGTAAGCAATCAGGACAATTAGATCAAATGAGTGAGTTAATGAGGAGCTGGAGAAGAACTTCCTGGGTTTCTCAGCAGTGAGGAAGTGAGCAATCTGACATATTTCTGGACGCTTTCTCAAAATGGTGTCGCTCTAGTTTATCTCCAATTACTGTGTGTGTGTGTGTGTGTGTGTGTGTGTGTGTGACAGATTTGGGACGCCGCCTTGTCACGGCTACTGCGCAGCTTCTCGTGAGCGCGCCTTCATTTCTCGAGCACAGACAGAAACGCGCGCTCACGAGAACCTGCGCGCTCCCGTGAGTGAGGAGAAAGCGCTTCAGCTCCCGTCCAACTCACCGCTTCTCCAAACCTGTTGCCTTTTTCATTTCTTTATCATCATCATCATCAGCAGCAGCAGCAGCATTATTATTATTCCAGCCTGAGAGAAGGAGCGGATCTATGAGGTACTGAATAACAATTTTTTTTTTCTTCATGAAAATGTTTCATTCGGATTTAAAGCGTCGAATTGAGATGTTTCGCGCGACTTGAAGCAGAATTCGGAGCGTTTCGGAGGTTTGGCTTGTGATTAATGAAGAGCATCCGCCCTTCTGTGTACCTGAGTACCGGTAAATCATCGAGCAGAAGAAACACGGGAATAAAATGCGTGAGGAGGAATAACAGAGGAGAAGAGGAATAACAGAGGAGAGGAGGAGTAACAGAGGAGAAGAGGAATAACAGAGGAGAGGAGGAAGAGGAGCGGAGGAATAACTGAGGAGAGGAGGAATAAATGAAGAGAGGAGGAATAACAGAGGAGAAGAGGAATAACAGAGGAGAAGAGGAATAACAGAGGAGAAGAGGAAGAGGAGCGGAGGAATAACTGAGGAGAGGAGGAGTAACAGAGGAGAGGAGGAATAAATGAAGAGAGGAGGAATAACAGAGGAGAGGAGGAAGAGGAGCGGATATCCTGTCTCCTGTTTGCTTTGATGTTTCGGAGAAAACTAATCCCAGGAACGGAAACGACACCAGCTACAGGAGTTTATTATCAGCGGAATGAAAAGAAAACACACCACAAGTCGTGTTATTTTCCATTTTAATACCACACACACACACACACACACAGGTTTATGAAGGACTGATATAACACAGACTGATCCCTGAAGCTGATCTCACCTCAGGACTCGTGAAGATCCATGATGTTTGATGTTGGTAATGAATCATGGGCTAAAATCTTCAGATAAATCCACTTCAGTAAACAACTGTGGTTTTTTTTTAATGGAAATTTTGCCACTAAAAATCAAGAACAAGACCACGAAGTTCTGTCTTTGGTTCTTTCTTTGCCAGCCGTCATGTGAACTTCTCGTCTGCTTCTCTCCACACACACACACACCACAGTGATAAAGACTACAGCTGAACTCCACAAACATGCGTTTCCATGGATTCATTGCTAAATCCGATTCCCAGAGTACGGATTAATCCGAATCGTGAACTTCTTGTCCTCATTGATGGAGTTTCACCACTGATAAACATGACTCTCTTTTGATTTCCATTTTCTCAGTGGGGTTTCTTCCTGCTATCTCTTCCCACGTTGAGCGGGTCTACATGGCCGATGAGCATTCAGGGCCCGCATGCTTCCAGCTAAAGATGGTGACGTTCGGCTCGAGCCCTCCCAAAACTCCATGATGGCGAACCCGAAGAAGATGGACCTGATCATCCCATACTTCGCCGACGTACCGTGCGACAGTAATGGCCAGCGCATGTGGTGGGCCTTCCTCGCCTCGTCCATGGTTACGTTCTTCGGCGGCCTCTTCATCATCCTGCTGTGGAGGACGGTCCGGTACCTGTGGACCGTCTGCTGCCACTGCAACACCAAAAAAAAGGTAAAACACCCGTGAGGAACATTCCAAGCCTTCATCCACTTTGTGAGGGAATTCCTGCTTGCTTAAAGGTCCCTTTGCTCCTTGATGACCTGAAATGTCCGATCTGTAGTTGGTGATCCAACATGGAGATCTATTCATGCTTCTCAGATTCACCACACTTAAGATTTAGATCTTGGGTTTGAGTGTGAGAAGCCATTTTAGTCCAGACGTTCTCTGTGGCCCAGTTTTAAACTTGATTTGTTCTGCATGACTTTCCTTTGCAATTATTCCTGGGTTAAACCCAGCTGACATCTTAATCTCAATATTTTATTGAGTGAAAATTGATAGATTACTGTTACATGAAGATTGGCTTCACTGTAGACTTTAGGATCATCTGGGAAATTACCCAGAAGCCATTGCAATACGATGCAACTCCTGTTTCAAAATGGCGGATGAACCAGTTCCTGTGTATGCGCAGTGACATACTAGTTTAAAAGTTCTTCAAATCACTCAGACTCGTCTATCTGTACACGACAGATGATCAAATTTCAATTCCATAGTTATGACATCATAGTTTTGATTTCAATACCAACACCAAGCTAGCTAATTATGATGCTATCTCATTAGCAAGCAGGGATGTACAGCGTTTAAAGAAAATCTTCAAGGAGAATGGATTGTTGCTGTTCAGTCTGAAGACTTTCCTTTAACTCCTGATGCATTCTTCTGAAAAATCAACAAGAGAAGCACAGGGAAAAACTAAAGCTTCAGTTAGAGTAGAAATTTGCTAGAGTTTGTGTCTTCTTGGGAAATTGTGAAGTTTGAAAAATTTGTTAGCAATTTATCCACATTTTAGCTATATACATATGTGTGTGTGTGTGTGTGTGTGTGTATATATATATATATATATATATATATATATATATATATATATATATATATATATATATATATATATATTTGCACATGGGGAGTTCATTGTTAAACAGACTACCTCAGATGCTAAGCTGTTTGCGTTTGTTCCTGGTATGCTAGCTAACTCGTGAACCATAACTGGTAGAAAGCATGTTCATGTGACAAAAGTTTGACCCGAAGGTTAGCTTGCGAAAATGTTGTCGCACTTCCTGTCAGTCATGGTGATATTGTGAAATTAAGATCATTTCATTTGCAGTGTTTCTCAGACTGAAAGCTAGCGTGACTAAAATGTAAGTATTTTTGAGACAGGATCAGATTTTCCGGACATGTGTGTGTTCAGTAATGTTAGTAATGGAGGATGTGTGCAGTAATTCTGATCGATTCACACAGGATAAGTGATCTGTGTATAAACCCCATGTGTACTACACACACCTCATTCTAATACACACTGATTGTTCTGATCTTTATAATAAGCGCTTGTTGTAGGGGGCGTGGCCACGCTTTATTATCAGTAGGTCACATGACCATAACATGTCTGTAGGAACTCAGTAACTTCACTAAACCCCCGGAAGCGTCGCTTCTCTGACCTTGTCTGTATTTTATTGTTCTCCTTTTTTTAAACTTCTGGTTTCAGAGATGAAAGAAAAGAGAAAAAGAGAAGCGAGCGCTTCCTGGAGTGTCTTTATACCGAAGAAAAACCTCTTTAAACCTCTTTTCCCCCAGGATTTAACACAATCTTTACCCGCATGTCCATTCAGACGGGATTTATATTAGCTGGAGTTATTCCTACTGCTCAGTTTATAGAAGGAAAAATACACTGTAATCTTTCAGACTCATACACACACAGTGTGTAAAAAAAAAAAAAAAAAGATGGATTGTGACTAAAATTCCAGAAATACTCCTGGAATAATTACATTAAACACCTCTACATGAGAAACTAATCCCGTCTGAACAGGGCTTTGGGCTGCATCTGCATTCTAAACTAGATAATATTATAAGCCATGAGTCATAGAGTCAGAGATATGAGCTTTATTTAAACATGGAGTGATTTGTACAGCCAGTGTGACCACACACACACACACACACACACACACACACACACACAGTAGTTTCCGTTTTTCTAAGTGCCCTCACGATGTCTATCTGCTGATATTTCCTCTGTGTGCTTTTGCTCACAGAAAGTTTACATTTTCTGTTTTGTGTTAAATTCTAGTAATTCCATTAGAATTGAAGTTTTTTGGCTCAATCGTTATTTTCTAAAATTAAACCGAGCCTAGAAACTAAATGCATATTTCATGTGTGCAAGACTAGACAGTTTAAAAAGTTTAATCTTACACATGTATATAGGCAGAGAACTAGCGGAAAGCTAAAGCGTCAACATGTCTGAAATTTTGATTTACAAACATTATAAAAACCTTATAAATATTATTTTCATTTGATTTCAGTTTTTTAAGGCTGTTCTTACTTTAAGACATTTCAGGTTGTAAATTAAAAATGTAAATTCAACCAAAATTAGACATTACACATTAAAAAAAATCAGTTAAATCTGTTAATTTACAAACATGTTCTTATATTTAATACATCGCCAAAGCAAAATAGTTTCTAAAAACACCTGAAGTGTTCTCGGAAGCTATTTAAACTGAGCTTGATTCATACCTGTACATTCTCAGTTATTAGGCTAATTGTTAATCTCATCAACGAAATTACTGAAAAAATGGTTTGTTGATGTCAATAATTGTAAGAGGAAGTAAAAAAACAGACCAAAGCTGCTAACAACTTAAAAAAACTCTCTAGAAAAGAATGACACCTGTATTTGAACACTTCCCTCCTCCTGGGTTATGATTTATTAATAATTTCTACTCACAAATCCACACAGGAGATAAATGTAATGATTAACCCAGAGGATTTTCAGTGAAATAACACGTTCACTAATTTAATTTTACTCAGCACCTTCATTAGAAGGACTGTTAGGGGGCGGAGTTAAGATTAGCAGTAAAGCAGCTGTGTAAATAAGATTTAGCGTCTATTGTTTGAGTTGAGAAAAGAGAGATGGAGTGATGAAGTGACCAGCAGCCGTGTCACTTCCTGTGCATGAAGCTGCAAATCCACACCGACACAACAACACAACACCACCGTCACTAACCATCGCTAACCATCGCTAACCATCGTACAAAAACAGATCTTCAGATTTCTTTTTGCAAAAGCTGATGCTTCACTTCCTGTGTTCACTTCCTGTTCAGCGTTCAGACGTTGGGGACAA
>NC_069721.1:25571332-25611332 GCF_027358585.1 Pangasianodon hypophthalmus | reverse complement strand
TACACTGCTGTAGTCCTTTACATACTATACACACTGCACACATTCCCTGTACATACACACACACACACACACACACACCCTTCTCATCAGCACGTCTTTAAAATAGTGTTTGAACGTTTGCTCTTTACGTCCCTCAGTGTGATTGTGAATATATTTGGGGGTTTTGTGATGTTCGTCTCTCTAACGCTGTACCATAAGGTTAATGATGGAACTGTAGAGTTCAGCGTAGAGAAGAATAAACTGTGTGCTAATTACAAGAATTACTAAATTACTAAAACTAAATACTAAAACTAAATACTAAAACTAAATTACTAAAACTAAATACTTAAATGACGGGAGATTAGATTAGAACACTATCAGACAAAGCCTTCTTTCCTCTGTAAAGATTATTCATTCCAAATATAATACATTATGTAAGAAACTGTTAACAATAAAAAAAATCATACATCGTAACAGTAGAAAATAATTTTTTTAACGATTTTCTAAAATTTATTTAAATACTGATTTTTTTGTTCTAATGTTTTTTAGCATTACATTTTAAACTGTCTAATTTTTCTGATCTAGTTCCTGCCAGTTCTGGTTTCAGTTCCCGGTTTAAAAAAAACATACATCCCTTAATCGCAGATGTTACAGATTGGTTTATTACTTTTTTATTTATATTTTTAAAATTTTTATAAAAGATTTTCTCATCTAGAGTTACAGATTATTATACTGCAGTTACATGTCTCTGTTGAATTTCAGCATTATACTGGAATTGCAGTTGTTTAATTTTAAGGTTTTAATTGTATTAAAACAACTAAACAAAATGTAAAAAAATGTATAAATCATTGTCAATAAAACCGAAACCATTAAATTAAAAAATGCTTTTTGTAATTGAAAATAAAATTAAAAACAAAGCAAAAAAAAGAAACAATCGCATCTGTTCCATCTCTACCGTTTATTTGCTAAAAACGGACTTGGACAGGTTTACAAAGTGACCTCGCTCTGATTGCCAAGAAAGTGTCACTTTAAAAAATCCTTGGACTTGATTTAATGTCGTTCAGTTAATTTAGTAAAGTGATAGTGCCTTTACAGAGCTGGCAAAAAGAGCTAGCGCTAAAACGCTAAGTCATGGTACGCTTATTAATGTCCCAAAAACAAGTTTTATCTTCTCAGTGCCAGACTTTCAGCCATCAGCTGTCTTATATATATATAATCTTATATTTCTCTGTGTTCTCTATCAGGTCAGATGTTGGGTTTTATTTTTAGCTTTAATACACACACACACACACACACACACACACTGATGCCTGAACTTTAAGCTCTTAAATTTGTGGAGAGTTCTTGGCTAATTAAGTGAATAGGTTGCACTGATTTATAAGCAGCACTCATCCACTGATGGAAACGAGTGCAGATTAAAAGGATGGAGAGATCATAGAGAGAGAGAGAGAGAGAGAGAGAGAGATTAAATGGATGTGAGGCTGAATAATGCAGAGGTCTGATGAAATTGTCTCGGCTCTAATGTGCTCCTGTGAGCTGAATGTTGATGTGGACGGATGGAGGCTTGGCATTGGGGCTAAACAGGGACGTGCCAGGCTTCATTTAACTGCACGAGATGAATTTTAGAATTTCAAAACCCCCCTTTAAGAACATTCAGTGATTAGAGACGAAGCAGAGGAGCTCGAGATTTAAGCTCATTTTAACTCTTTAGCTCATCTTTAGATCAGTTATTAGCTCATCAGTTCATTTCAGTTGGTTTTAGGTTTGTTTTAGCTGATCTTTAAGCTGATCTTGAATTTATTTTATCTGATCTTTAAACTGATCGTGAATTTATTTTATCTGATCTTTAAGCTGATCGTGAATTTATTTTATCTGATCTTTAAGCTGATCGTGAATTTATTTTATCTGATCTTTAAGCTGATCGTGAATTTATTTTATCTGATCTTTAAGCTGATCATGAATTTATTTTATCTGATCTTTAAGCTGATCATGAATTTATTTTATCTGATCTTTAAGATGATCATGAATTTATTTTATCTGATCTTTAAGCTGATCATGAATTTATTTCATCTGATCTTTAAGATGATCGTGAATTTATTTTATCTGATCTTTAAGCTGATCGTGAATTTATTTCATCTGATCTTTAAGCTGATCGTGAATTTATTTTATCTGATCTTTAAGCTCATCGTGAATTTATTTTATCTGATCTTTAAGCTGATCGTGAATTTATTTTATCTGATCTTTAAGCTGATCGTGAATTTATTTTAGCTGATCTTTAAGCTGATCGTGAATTTATTTCGGCTGATCTTTAAGCTGATCGTGAATTTATTTCGGCTGATCTTTAAGCTGATCGTGAATTTATTTCGGCTGATCTTTAAGCTGATCGTGAATTTATTTCGGCTGATCTTTAAGCTGATCGTGAATTTATTTCGGCTGATCTTTAAGCTGATCGTGAATTTATTTTATCTGATCTTTAAGCTGATTGTGAATTTATTTTATCTGATCTTTAAGCTGATTGTGAATTTATTTTATCTGATCTTTAATCTGATCATGAATTTATTTCAGCTGATCTTTAAGCTGATCATGAATTTATTTTAGCTGATCTTTAAGCTGATCATGAATTTATTTCAGCTGATCTTTAAGCTGATCATGAATTTATTTCAGCTGATCTTTAAGCTGATCATGAATTTATTTCAGCTGATCTTTAAGCTGATCATGAATTTATTTCAGCTGATCTTTAAGCTGATCATGAATTTATTTCAGCTGATTTTTAAACTGATCGTGAATTTATTTTATCTGATCTTTAAGCTGATCGTGAATTTATTTCAGCTGATCTTTAAGCTGATCGTGAATTTATTTTATCTGATCTTTAAGCTGATCGTGAATTTATTTCGGCTGATCTTTAAGCTGATCGTGAATTTATTTCAGCTGATTTTTAAACTGATCGTGAATTTATTTCAGCTGATCTTTAAGCTGATCATGAATTTATTTTATCTGATCTTTAAGCTGATCGTGAATTTATTTCGGCTGATCTTTAATCTGATCATGAATTTATTTTATCTGATCTTTAAGCTGATCTTGAATTTATTTTATCTGATCTTTAAGCTGATCGTGAATTTATTTTAGCTGATCTTTAAGCTGATCTTTAAGCTGATCGTGAATTTATTTTAGCTGATCTTTAAGCTGATCATGAATTTATTTTAGCTGATCTATAGCTTATGAGGTGATCTGTAAGCAGGAAGTGGACATTTGATACATTTGAGTTAGAAATAAAATGTGGACTCATGTGATCATTTTTGGAGAATTGGGCTGGAGTTCGGTTTCAGTCCGAGTGAAAATGAGCTAAACCCACATAAATTGCTCACTGCATTACGGCTGTGATGTTGATGAACTCGGTTCAGTGTGACAGGAACAGCAGGAGGTGTCTGTTCACTCCAAAACTCTGTCGCCTCTCATTTAGAAATCTGAATAATTTCTTACATGCGCCGCTTTGACGAACACAAATTAGTGTGTCGGGGAGGCGGGGGAGTGTGTCATAACACTCAGTGAGAAAGCTACTCATCATACCCTACACTCTGTACTGAATACTATACTCATCATACGCCACACTCTGTACTGAATACTATACTCATCATACGCCACACTCTGTACTGAATACTATACTCATCATACCCCACACTCTGTACTGAATACTATACTCATCATACCCCACACTCTGTACTGAATACTATACTCATCATACCCCACACTCTGTACTGAATACTATACTCATCCTACCCCACCCTGCGTACTGAATACTATACTCATCATACCCCACACTCTGTACTGAATACTATACTCATCCTACCCCACCCTGCGTACTGAATACTATACTCATCATACGCCACACTCTGTACTGAATACTATACTCATCATACGCCACACTCTGTACTGAATACTATACTCATCCTACCCCACACTCTGTACTGAATACTATACTCATCCTACCCCACACTCTGTACTGAATACTATACTCATCCTACCCCATACTCTGTACTGAATACTATACTCATCATACCCCACACTCTGTACTGAATACTATACTCATCATACCCCACCCTGCGTACTGAATACTATACTCATCATACCCCACCCTGCGTACTGAATACTATACTCATCATACCCCACCCTGCGTACTGAATACTATACTCATCATACCCCACACTCTGTACTGAATACTATACTCATCATACCCCACACTCTGTACTGAATACTATACTCATCATACCCTACACTCTGTACTGAATACTATACTCATCATACCCCACCCTGTGTACTGAATACTATACTCATCATACCCCACCCTGTGTACTGAATACTATACTCATCATACCCCACACTCTGTACTGAATACTATACTCATCATACCCCACCCTGTGTACTGAATACTATACTCATCATACCCCACCCTGCGTACTGAATACTATACTCATCCTACCCCACACTCTGTACTGAATACTATACTCATCCTACCCCACACTCTGTACTGAATACTATACTCATCATACCCTACACTCTGTACTGAATACTATACTCATCATACCCCACACTCTGTACTGAATACTATACTCATCATACCCCACACTCTGTACTGAATACTATACTCATCCTACCCCACCCTGTGTACTGAATACTATACTCATCATACGCCACACTCTGTACTGAATACTATACTCATCCTACCCCACACTCTGTACTGAATACTATACTCATCCTACCCCACACTCTGTACTGAATACTATACTCATCATACCCCACACTCTGTACTGAATACTATACTCATCATACGCCACACTCTGTACTGAATACTATACTCATCCTACCCCACACTCTGTACTGAATACTATACTCATCATACCCCACACTCTGTACTGAATACTATACTCATCATACCCCACACTGTGTACTGAATACTATACTCATCATACCCCACACTCTGTACTGAATACTATACTCATCATACCCCACCCTGCGTACTGAATACTATACTCATCATACCCCACACTCTGTACTGAATACTATACTCATCCTACCCCACACTCTGTACTGAATACTATACTCATCATACCCTACACTCTGTACTGAATACTATACTCATCATACCCCACACTGTGTACTGAATACTATACTCATCATACCCCACACTCTGTACTGAATACTATACTCATCCTACCCCACACTCTGTACTGAATACTATACTCATCATACGCCACACTCTGTACTGAATACTATACTCATCCTACCCCACACTCTGTACTGAATACTATACTCATCATACCCCACCCTGTGTACTGAACACTATACTCATCATACCCCACCCTGCGTACTGAATACTATCCTCATCCTACCCCACACTCTGTACTGAATACTATACTCATCCTACCCCACACTCTGTACTGAATACTATACTCATCATACCCCACACTCTGTACTGAATACTATACTCATCCTACCCCACACTCTGTACTGAATACTATACTCATCATACCCCACCCTGCGTACTGAACACTATACTCATCATACCCCACCCTGTGTACTGAATACTATACTCATCATACCCTACACTCTGTACTGAATACTATACTCATCATACCCCACACTCTGTACTGAATACTATACTCATCATACCCTACACTCTGTACTGAATACTATACTCATCATACCCTACACTCTGTACTGAATACTATACTCATCCTACCCCACCCTGCGTACTGAATACTATACTCATCATACCCCACACTCTGTACTGAATACTATACTCATCCTACCCCACACTCTGTACTGAATACTATACTCATCCTACCCCACACTCTGTACTGAATACTATACTCATCCTACCCCATACTCTGTACTGAATACTATACTCATCATACCCCACACTCTGTACTGAATACTATACTCATCATACCCCACACTCTGTACTGAATACTATACTCATCATACCCCACCCTGCGTACTGAATACTATACTCATCATACCCCACCCTGCGTACTGAATACTATACTCATCATACCCCACCCTGCGTACTGAATACTATACTCATCATACCCCACACTCTGTACTGAATACTATACTCATCATACCCCACACTCTGTACTGAATACTATACTCATCATACCCTACACTCTGTACTGAATACTATACTCATCATACCCCACCCTGTGTACTGAATACTATACTCATCATACCCTACACTCTGTACTGAATACTATACTCATCATACCCCACACTCTGTACTGAATACTATACTCATCATACCCCACCCTGCGTACTGAATACTATACTCATCATACCCCACACTCTGTACTGAATACTATACTCATCATACCCCACCCTGTGTACTGAATACTATACTCATCATACCCCACACTCTGTACTGAATACTATACTCATCATACCCCACCCTGTGTACTGAATACTATACTCATCCTACCCCACACTCTGTACTGAATACTATACTCATCATACCCCACCCTGTGTACTGAATACTATACTCATCATACCCCACACTCTGTACTGAATACTATACTCATCATACCCCACCCTGCGTACTGAATACTATCCTCATCCTACCCCACACTCTGTACTGAATACTATACTCATCCTACCCCACACTCTGTACTGAATACTATACTCATCATACCCTACACTCTGTACTGAATACTATACTCATCATACCCCACACTCTGTACTGAATACTATACTCATCATACCCCACACTCTGTACTGAATACTATACTCATCATACCCCACACTCTGTACTGAATACTATACTCATCCTACCCCACACTGTGTACTGAATACTATACTCATCATACCCCACACTCTGTACTGAATACTATACTCATCATACCCCACCCTGCGTACTGAACACTATACTCATCATACCCCACCCTGTGTACTGAATACTATACTCATCATACCCTACACTCTGTACTGAATACTATACTCATCATACCCCACACTCTGTACTGAATACTATACTCATCATACCCTACACTCTGTACTGAATACTATACTCATCATACCCTACACTCTGTACTGAATACTATACTCATCCTACCCCACCCTGCGTACTGAATACTATACTCATCATACCCCACACTCTGTACTGAATACTATACTCATCCTACCCCACACTCTGTACTGAATACTATACTCATCCTACCCCACACTCTGTACTGAATACTATACTCATCCTACCCCATACTCTGTACTGAATACTATACTCATCATACCCCACACTCTGTACTGAATACTATACTCATCATACCCCACACTCTGTACTGAATACTATACTCATCATACCCCACCCTGCGTACTGAATACTATACTCATCATACCCCACCCTGCGTACTGAATACTATACTCATCATACCCCACCCTGCGTACTGAATACTATACTCATCATACCCCACACTCTGTACTGAATACTATACTCATCATACCCCACACTCTGTACTGAATACTATACTCATCATACCCTACACTCTGTACTGAATACTATACTCATCATACCCCACCCTGTGTACTGAATACTATACTCATCATACCCCACCCTGTGTACTGAATACTATACTCATCATACCCCACACTCTGTACTGAATACTATACTCATCATACCCCACCCTTTGTACTAAATACTATACTCATCATACCCCACCCTGCGTACTGAATACTATACTCATCCTACCCCACACTCTGTACTGAATACTATACTCATCCTACCCCACACTCTGTACTGAATACTATACTCATCATACCCTACACTCTGTACTGAATACTATACTCATCATACCCCACACTCTGTACTGAATACTATACTCATCCTACCCCACACTGTGTACTGAATACTATACTCATCATACCCCACACTCTGTACTGAATACTATACTCATCATACCCTACACTCTGTACTGAATACTATACTCATCCTACCCCACACTCTGTACTGAATACTATACTCATCATACCCCACACTCTGTACTGAATACTATACTCATCCTACCCCACCCTGTGTACTGAATACTATACTCATCATACCCTACACTCTGTACTGAATACTATACTCATCATACCCCACACTCTGTACTGAATACTATACTCATCATACCCCACACTCTGTACTGAATACTATACTCATCATACCCCACCCTGCGTACTGAATACTATACTCATCATACCCCACCCTGCGTACTGAATACTATACTCATCATACCCCACCCTGCGTACTGAATACTATACTCATCATACCCCACACTCTGTACTGAATACTATACTCATCATACCCCACACTCTGTACTGAATACTATACTCATCATACCCTACACTCTGTACTGAATACTATACTCATCATACCCCACCCTGTGTACTGAATACTATACTCATCATACCCCACACTCTGTACTGAATACTATACTCATCATACGCCACACTCTGTACTGAATACTATACTCATCCTACCCCACACTCTGTACTGAATACTATACTCATCATACCCCACACTCTGTACTGAATACTATACTCATCATACCCCACACTGTGTACTGAATACTATACTCATCATACCCCACACTCTGTACTGAATACTATACTCATCATACCCCACCCTGCGTACTGAATACTATACTCATCATACCCCACACTCTGTACTGAATACTATACTCATCCTACCCCACACTCTGTACTGAATACTATACTCATCATACCCTACACTCTGTACTGAATACTATACTCATCATACCCCACACTGTGTACTGAATACTATACTCATCATACCCCACACTCTGTACTGAATACTATACTCATCCTACCCCACACTCTGTACTGAATACTATACTCATCATACGCCACACTCTGTACTGAATACTATACTCATCCTACCCCACACTCTGTACTGAATACTATACTCATCATACCCCACCCTGTGTACTGAACACTATACTCATCATACCCCACCCTGCGTACTGAATACTATACTCATCATACCCCACACTCTGTACTGAATACTATACTCATCATACCCCACCCTGCGTACTGAATACTATACTCATCATACCCCACCCTGTGTACTGAATACTATACTCATCCTACCCCACACTCTGTACTGAATACTATACTCATCATACCCCACCCTGCGTACTGAACACTATACTCATCATACCCCACCCTGTGTACTGAATACTATACTCATCATACCCTACACTCTGTACTGAATACTATACTCATCATACCCCACACTCTGTACTGAATACTATACTCATCATACCCTACACTCTGTACTGAATACTATACTCATCATACCCTACACTCTGTACTGAATACTATACTCATCCTACCCCACCCTGCGTACTGAATACTATACTCATCATACCCCACACTCTGTACTGAATACTATACTCATCCTACCCCACACTCTGTACTGAATACTATACTCATCCTACCCCACACTCTGTACTGAATACTATACTCATCCTACCCCATACTCTGTACTGAATACTATACTCATCATACCCCACACTCTGTACTGAATACTATACTCATCATACCCCACACTCTGTACTGAATACTATACTCATCATACCCCACCCTGCGTACTGAATACTATACTCATCATACCCCACCCTGCGTACTGAATACTATACTCATCATACCCCACCCTGCGTACTGAATACTATACTCATCATACCCCACACTCTGTACTGAATACTATACTCATCATACCCCACACTCTGTACTGAATACTATACTCATCATACCCCACACTCTGTACTGAATACTATACTCATCATACCCCACCCTGCGTACTGAATACTATACTCATCATACCCCACACTCTGTACTGAATACTATACTCATCATACCCCACCCTGTGTACTGAATACTATACTCATCATACCCCACACTCTGTACTGAATACTATACTCATCATACCCCACCCTGTGTACTGAATACTATACTCATCCTACCCCACACTCTGTACTGAATACTATACTCATCATACCCCACCCTGTGTACTGAATACTATACTCATCATACCCCACACTCTGTACTGAATACTATACTCATCATACCCCACCCTGCGTACTGAATACTATCCTCATCCTACCCCACACTCTGTACTGAATACTATACTCATCCTACCCCACACTCTGTACTGAATACTATACTCATCATACCCTACACTCTGTACTGAATACTATACTCATCATACCCCACACTCTGTACTGAATACTATACTCATCATACCCCACACTCTGTACTGAATACTATACTCATCATACCCCACACTCTGTACTGAATACTATACTCATCCTACCCCACACTGTGTACTGAATACTATACTCATCATACCCCACACTCTGTACTGAATACTATACTCATCATACCCCACCCTGCGTACTGAACACTATACTCATCATACCCCACCCTGTGTACTGAATACTATACTCATCATACCCTACACTCTGTACTGAATACTATACTCATCATACCCCACACTCTGTACTGAATACTATACTCATCATACCCTACACTCTGTACTGAATACTATACTCATCATACCCTACACTCTGTACTGAATACTATACTCATCCTACCCCACCCTGCGTACTGAATACTATACTCATCATACCCCACACTCTGTACTGAATACTATACTCATCCTACCCCACACTCTGTACTGAATACTATACTCATCCTACCCCACACTCTGTACTGAATACTATACTCATCCTACCCCATACTCTGTACTGAATACTATACTCATCATACCCCACACTCTGTACTGAATACTATACTCATCATACCCCACACTCTGTACTGAATACTATACTCATCATACCCCACCCTGCGTACTGAATACTATACTCATCATACCCCACCCTGCGTACTGAATACTATACTCATCATACCCCACCCTGCGTACTGAATACTATACTCATCATACCCCACACTCTGTACTGAATACTATACTCATCATACCCCACACTCTGTACTGAATACTATACTCATCATACCCCACCCTGCGTACTGAATACTATACTCATCATACCCCACACTGTGTACTGAATACTATACTCATCATACCCCACACTCTGTACTGAATACTATACTCATCATACCCCACCCTGCGTACTGAACACTATACTCATCATACCCCACCCTGTGTACTGAATACTATACTCATCATACCCTACACTCTGTACTGAATACTATACTCATCATACCCCACACTCTGTACTGAATACTATACTCATCATACCCTACACTCTGTACTGAATACTATACTCATCATACCCTACACTCTGTACTGAATACTATACTCATCCTACCCCACCCTGCGTACTGAATACTATACTCATCATACCCCACACTCTGTACTGAATACTATACTCATCCTACCCCACACTCTGTACTGAATACTATACTCATCCTACCCCACACTCTGTACTGAATACTATACTCATCCTACCCCATACTCTGTACTGAATACTATACTCATCATACCCCACACTCTGTACTGAATACTATACTCATCATACCCCACACTCTGTACTGAATACTATACTCATCATACCCCACCCTGCGTACTGAATACTATACTCATCATACCCCACCCTGCGTACTGAATACTATACTCATCATACCCCACCCTGCGTACTGAATACTATACTCATCATACCCCACACTCTGTACTGAATACTATACTCATCATACCCCACACTCTGTACTGA
Source organism: Pangasianodon hypophthalmus (assembly GCF_027358585.1). Taxonomy (NCBI): domain Eukaryota; kingdom Metazoa; phylum Chordata; class Actinopteri; order Siluriformes; family Pangasiidae; genus Pangasianodon; species Pangasianodon hypophthalmus. Next base: position 25,599,579 of record NC_069721.1, on the reverse strand, counting down.
ATACTATACTCATCATACCCTACACTCTGTACTGAATACTATACTCATCATACCCCACCCTGTGTACTGAATACTATACTCATCATACCCCACACTCTGTACTGAATACTATACTCATCATACCCCACACTCTGTACTGAATACTATACTCATCATACCCCACCCTTTGTACTAAATACTATACTCATCATACCCCACCCTGCGTACTGAATACTATACTCATCCTACCCCACACTCTGTACTGAATACTATACTCATCCTACCCCACACTCTGTACTGAATACTATACTCATCATACCCTACACTCTGTACTGAATACTATACTCATCATACCCCACACTCTGTACTGAATACTATACTCATCATACCCCACACTCTGTACTGAATACTATACTCATCCTACCCCACACTGTGTACTGAATACTATACTCATCATACCCCACACTCTGTACTGAATACTATACTCATCATACCCTACACTCTGTACTGAATACTATACTCATCATACCCCACACTCTGTACTGAATACTATACTCATCATACCCCACCCTGCGTACTGAATACTATCCTCATCCTACCCCACACTCTGTACTGAATACTATACTCATCCTACCCCACACTCTGTACTGAATACTATACTCATCATACCCCACACTCTGTACTGAATACTATACTCATCCTACCCCACCCTGTGTACTGAATACTATACTCATCATACCCTACACTCTGTACTGAATACTATACTCATCATACCCCACACTCTGTACTGAATACTATACTCATCATACCCCACACTCTGTACTGAATACTATACTCATCATACCCCACCCTGCGTACTGAATACTATACTCATCATACCCCACCATGCGTACTGAATACTATACTCATCATACCCCACCCTGCGTACTGAATACTATACTCATCATACCCCACACTCTGTACTGAATACTATACTCATCATACCCCACACTCTGTACTGAATACTATACTCATCATACCCTACACTCTGTACTGAATACTATACTCATCATACCCCACCCTGTGTACTGAATACTATACTCATCATACCCCACACTCTGTACTGAATACTATACTCATCATACCCCACACTCTGTACTGAATACTATACTCATCATACCCCACCCTTTGTACTGAATACTATACTCATCATACCCCACCCTGCGTACTGAATACTATACTCATCCTACCCCACACTCTGTACTGAATACTATACTCATCCTACCCCACACTCTGTACTGAATACTATACTCATCATACCCTACACTCTGTACTGAATACTATACTCATCATACCCCACACTCTGTACTGAATACTATACTCATCATACCCCACACTCTGTACTGAATACTATACTCATCCTACCCCACACTGTGTACTGAATACTATACTCATCATACCCCACACTCTGTACTGAATACTATACTCATCATACCCTACACTCTGTACTGAATACTATACTCATCCTACCCCACACTCTGTACTGAATACTATACTCATCATACCCCACACTCTGTACTGAATACTATACTCATCCTACCCCACCCTGTGTACTGAATACTATACTCATCATACCCCACACTCTGTACTGAATACTATACTCATCATACCCCACACTCTGTACTGAATACTATACTCATCATACCCCACACTCTGTACTGAACACTATACTCATCATACCCCACCCTGTGTACTGAATACTATACTCATCATACCCCACACTCTGTACTGAACACTATACTCATCATACCCCACACTCTGTACTGAACACTATACTCATCATACCCCACACTCTGTACTGAACACTATACTCATCATACCCCACCCTGTGTACTGAATACTATACTCATCATACCCCACACTCTGTACTGAACACTATACTCATCATACCCCACCCTGTGTACTGAATACTATACTCATCATACCCCACACTCTGTACTGAATACTATACTCATCATACCCCACACTCTGTACTGAATACTATACTCATCATACCCTACACTATGTACTGAATGGGATGGAGCAGATGTGTGTGTGTCACCCTGAAGGAACAGACTGTAACAGAGTGAGGTGGATGAGTGATGCTAATAGATTTAGGTGGTATAATTTAGTGCAGGGGGTTTATGTGTAGGAGATGCCAGAGTGAATAAGTGATGAGATTAATGACACACTGCACATCTCTGATTCACCACCTCATCCTCACACGCTCTTTAATTACAGAGCTGCAGCAATCTCGGCCGTCACGTCTCTGAACTTTACCATCTTATGCATTAAATATTTATTCTTAGGGTTCATTATGGTGATGCCAATTACACACAGCACCATCACACCAATGATACTGTTTTTTAAACCAATAATACTGATACAACCACTGTACACCCACTCTCTCTCTCTCTCTCTCTCTCTCTCTCTCTCTCTCTCTGTGTTGTGCTGTTATTCATACTGCAATCTGTAGCTATATTTGTCTGTCTGTCTGTCCTTCTGTTTGTCTCTTGGTCTGTCTGTCTGTGTCTACCTGTCTGTCTGTCTCTCTATGTTTCTCTGTCTTTTATCTGTCTATCTATCTTTCTGCCTTTCTGAGTCTGTTTATTTGTCTACCTGTCATGTCTGTTTCTCTGCCTGTCTTTCTGTCTATCTGTCTGTCTCTCTATCTGTCTGTCTGTCTGTCAACCTGTCTGTTTCTTGGACTGTCTCTTTGCTTGTCTGTCTCTCTACCTGCATCTCTGTGAATGCGGAGGCTGTAATCTTGATTAATGTGCGTTGTAGTGAAGTACGTTCTTGTAATTTCCCATCATGCCCTCCACCATCCGTCTCTCTCATCACCTGTCTCATTGAATATGTACGCAGAGGAGGAGAAGGGAAACAATCATCCATCATTATTCTATGTTTTTCATGGGTTTTATTGTGTTTATTTCATGGATATCCACTAGCCTTGTCACGTTCCTATTTTGAGACACGACTGAAACAACTCCTTGAGACAACTTCTCACTATGACACGTGGAAACTTTTAAACAGTGATGTGTAAATCAAACTAATGTTATATTAACTAATGTTATTTTCTATATTTATTTTTTAAATAACAAGCTGCAGTAGAGAGCTGCTCGTATTCTGCCTGCTTTCCACAGCGCTGTCGAATTCTGGATTGTGATTGGTCAGAAGTGTTGATTAATTTTCTATAACAGCAGCTCTGACAGTAGTGCAGCTGCAAATCACAGGTTTATATTAATGCACTCGTTCTGATACAGTGTGTGTGTGTGTAATTTGTGTAAGAGTGCTGCATATCTGTGTGTGCGAATGTGTGCGTTAATTAAAGCCAAGTCACTTGTGTGGTTCATTAGAAATGTCTGACATTTAACACTAACACCTTCTGCCCTTTACTTCATGTGTGTGATATATTTGTGTATGTGCCTAGAGTCTTCTCTTCCTCCAACCTTTTTGCTCTGTGTGTGTGTTCACACACCTCAGTCTCAGTGGGAAATACACAGGAGACTCTAATTAGGACCTTTGGCTTCAGCACAGGGACGTGTGTGTGTGTGCGTGTGTGAAGGAGAAGCTGTTATTTATTACATATACATTACAGCACTGTGAAATTCTTTTCTTCACATATCTCCGCTTGTTAGGAGGTTGGTGTCAGAGCACAGGGTCAGCCACGATACCGCACAGGGTCAGCCATGATACCGCACCCTGGAGGGTTAAGGACATTACTCAAGGGCAGGGGTTCGCAGTCCTAGGGCTTGAACCCCCAACCTTCTGATCAGTAACCCGGAGCCTTAACCGTTGAGCCACAACTTCCATGAAGCTCTCTTGCTCCTTTGTAACCCGCCCAGTCCTTTCTAACCCCGCCCTGATCTCTCTAAACCCCGCCCTGATCTCTCTAACCCAGTCCAGTCATTTCTAACCCCGCCCTGATCTCTCTAACCCAGTCCAGTCGTGTCTAACTCCACCCTGTCCTTTCTACCCCTGTCTTGTCCTCTCTAACCCTGTCCTGTCCATTCTAATTCCATTCAGTTCTTTCTAACTCCACCCTGTCCTGTCTAACCCCGCCCTGACCTTTCTAACTCCACCCTGTCCTGTCTAACCCCTGACCTTTCTAACTCTACCCTGTCCTGTCTAACCCCTGACCTTTCTAACTCCACCCTGTCCTGTCTAACCCCGCCCTGACCTATCTAGTCCTGCTGTTCCCCCATTTCCTGTACACACAGAACAACATACTCGCTTTGCTCACTTTGTCCTTCTGCTCGACCCTGTTTAGCTCCCAGACAGCATCCTCTCACTCTCACTGGCAGTCTGTCTCTCTCTCTCTCTCTCTCTCTCTCTCTCACACACACACACACACACACACACACACACACACACTACAAGATATATTACCTGTCATTCCACACACACTAGGAAATGTCAGGCCATTGGATGGTGATTAGTCACTGACCTGGAGGTTGTTGTGCACCCAAAAAACATTGTGTGAAATAGGAGTTGTGTAATGTACTCTCAGCATAATTAGCTTTTTTTTTGTGTGTGTGTGTGTGTGTGTGTGCAGGATGTTCAGCGGGTCAGCAGTGTGGAGAAGAAGGAAAGTACGGTGGTCAGTGAGGTGGGCTGGATGACCTCGGTGAAAGACTGGGCCGGGGTCATGATCTCCGCACAGACACTCACCGGACGCGTGCTGGTGAGTCTCCACATCCGACCTCTGACCTCTGACCTTTACTTTGCACCTGGTGAAGTCATGATGTTCTGTGGTCAGAAATTAATAATCACCAGCTCCTCAGTTCTGTATTTCAGGAAGCTGTAATTGGTTGTTAGCTTCATCTTCCACATTTGCAGTTTAAAGTTCACAGCAATGCTGACGTTCACCAGAAGCATCTTATTTGCATTACATCTCACTGCTATCGTCCTATTATATTATTATATATTCATTAATAAAGTGTCCAGCTGACCGAGTCTGTATCCATGGTAACAAGAGCCTAATCGTGCAGTTACAATCAAAATGTCTGTTTTTCATGTATAAAATACAACACCATTTAAATGACATATCTGTTTAGATTTTGAAGAAGTTCATTATAAAATATTGCATTAGTTATCTTACATTCTCTTCATCATGACCTAACATGACCTGTAATCATGCTAACTTCACTAGCAGCACTCGCTTGAAGTACGGCTGTTCGATCCAGAGTGGACTTCTGCTCACAGTACTGGGAATCGATTGAGTCAAATCTGAGTCGATTATTTCATTTCTCGATTATGAAAACTAAAAACACAGCTAAAACTAATCGAATCTAATCTTATAGATTCACTCAGCAGCATCTAATCTGTAGGTGTGACCGGGCTCTTCTAGTATAGCTGCACAATTAATCCTATTTGTATCGTTATCTCTGTTAGAGATTTAATGATGAACACATTGTGAAAGACTGCGATAAAAGAACTTTTTAATTACAGTTGAGGTCCTAAGTAAGTTTACATCCCCCTTTCAGAATCTCCAAAATGTTTATTATTTTACCAAAATAAGAGGATCATACAAAATGCATGTTATTGTTTATTTAGTGCTGACCTGAATAAGATATTTCACATAAAAGATGTTTACATAAAGTCCACAAGAGAAAATAATAGTTGAAATTATAAAAATGACCCGTTCAAAAGTTTACATCCCCTTGATTCTTAATACTGTGCTGTTACCTGAATGATCCACAGCTGTGTTTTTTTGTTTACTGATAGTTGTTCATGAGTCGCTTGTTTGTCCTGAACAGTTAAACTGCCTGCTGTTCTTCAGAAAAATCCTTCAGCTCCCACAAATTCTTTGGTTTTCCAGCATTTTTGTGTATTTGAACCCTTTCCAATAATGACTGTATGATTTTGAGATCCATCTTTTCACACTGAGGACAACTGAGGGTCTCATATGCAACTATTACAGAAGGTTCAAACGCTCACTGATGCTCCAGAAGGAAAAACCATGCATTAAGAGCCGGGGGGTGAAAACTTTTTGAATTTGAAGATCTTCTGGGAAACATGTAACTATCTTCTGTAGCCTCTGAAGGGCAGTACTAAGTGAAACGATTTAGGCAAAATAAGAAAAATATACACGTCTCCATTCTGTTCAAAAGTTTTCACCCCCAGGCTCTTAATGTTTGATTCTGAAAGGGGGATGTAAACTTTTGACCTCAACTGTATGTTAAAAATGAAGTTTTACTCTTATACTCTTACTCGGGTAAATACTGTGCTGTGTTCTGTTAATGAAATTGAATATTAATGGTGTGCACTACATCTAGTAGTGCGTGTTGGCGGGGCTTAAATAAACACTAATTTTAAAATATGGTGAAATATTGATGAAGCGTGTTGTGTTGTAGGATTAATATTTCAAAATGTAAGTTTTGTATTAATGCTAAAAATATGTGTTTATCTATTCATTTTAGTTTTTTATACTTTTAAGATGACGAGTCCCTTGCAAAGAGTAACTACGCATTTGAGTGTGTGTGTGTGTGTGTGTGTGTGCGTGTGTGAGAGAGAGAGATGTATAAAGGGATACTGGTGTGTAGTAGCACCTTTAGTCCTACTGAGCGTGTGCAGTAAACAGCGTTAGCATTAGCCGCTGGCTGAAGTGGTTGCTATGGCTTCCAGGCTGTTCAGTAACACGGCAGAATTAGAGCCAGACAAATGCCCAGATATATACACACACTCATGCTCTTACATACACACACACACACATACACACACACACACTGAGCCATCGTACAGATAAATATGGGCCATGATACATAATATTAATCATTAATCATAATATTAATATGAGCTATCATACAGATCTACAAGCCAGAGGATCTCTCTCTCTCTCTCTTTGTGTGTGTGTGTGTGTGTGCGTAAGTGCACACGTGTGCATGCATGAGTGTGTGGGTGTGTGTGTGTGTGATGTAAGCACGACATGACTCAGCTCTCAGCTGCAGCTGCTGGACGATGAATGAAGCGCATCACTGATGTGTGTGTGTGTGTGTGTGTGTGTGCAGAAACCTTGAGCATCACAGTGTGTTTAGCTGACCTAGTCTGTAGCCATGGTAACAGCAGCTTCATGTAGCACGGCAGATGTGTGTGTGTGTGTGTGTGTGTGAGTGTGTGTAATGTTGAACACTGCTGCGAGCTTGTTAATTAGCAGTGTTATTAAAATATGATTAGAATAAATAACCAGAGCGTCACGTACACAAACAGTTGCTACATTCATTTCCTTTTAAAGTCAGACATGAAGTGAAGTAAAACTCAAGCAATTCATTTCCCACCAAAACAGTGTTACTGTGACAACTGAAAAAAAAAACAATGATAGGTTTCGAGACCATCAAGTTTGGAGAACATCAAGTTTGGAGACTGTCATGTTTGGAGAACATCATGTTTGGCAGCCATCAAGTTTGGTGACCAGAATGTATTGAACATAATGTTTGGTGACCATCATGTTTTGAAGACCATCATGTTTAGAGACAGTCATGTTTGGAGAATACCATGTTTGGTGACTGTCATTTTTGGAGGCCACCATGCTTGGAAACCATGTTTAGAAACCATCACCTTTGAAGACTGTCTCATTTGGAGACCATATTTGATGACTGTCATGTATGGAGGCCATCATGTTTGGCAACATTCACATTTGGTGACCATCACATTTGGTGACACTTATGTTTGGAGGCCATCATGTAAGCAGGCCATCATGTTTGGAGGCCATTGCATTTGGAGGCCATTGCTTTTGGAGACCGTCTTGTTTGGAGGTCGTCACATCTGACCATCACATTTTACAACTATCAGATTTGGAGGCGACCATGCTTGGAGACCATCACATTTGGAGACCATCACATTTTGACACTGTCTTGTTCACACACCGTCTCATTTGGTGACCATCACGTTTGATGACACTAATGTTTGGCGACAATCAAGTTTGAAGGCCATTATGTAAGCAGGTCTTCAAGTTTGAAGGCCATCTTGTTTAGAGACCGTCACATTTGGAGACCATTGCGTTCGAAGGCCGTTGCTTTCAGAGGCCGCCTTGTTTGGAGACCGTCTTTTTCAGGGCCATCACATTTGACCATCATATTTGGAGGCAATCACGCTTGGAGACCATCATCTTGGTTGGACGCCATCTTGGTTGGACGCCGTCTTGTTCGGAGGCCATTGTTACGGAGACCACCATATAAAGAAACCATACAGGGATAGAGTCTATACAGGCTAATCAATAACCACTACACAAACAAACAGACTAGAGACAAGACTAAGAAGCACTAGACCATAACTGAGAAGTAGGAAACTAGGACGAAGAAGTGGGAAACAAGGAAGGAGGGTTACCTGGGAAACTAGGACACTACAAACAGCAAGGGGACAAAGCTTAAAATTACAGCAGTAACATGCAAGACATTCTAAACTAAAGGGCTATAAAGTCACAAGTGCACACATGTAACACTCAGGGGGTGGAGCTAGAACAGGAAGTAAACAGGACACGGGCTGTTACAAAATGAATATTTACTATTCTTACTACAGTGATGTCAGAAATTTTAACGCAAAACTTTCTAGCAAGATCGTAGTTTGATAGTGGCTAATTTATTTCCAAGTGTGTATTACCCATAATGCACTGCGAGCAGTGAATTGGTAAGCAAATGCAGTGTTCAAATGTGTGTAATGAAATAAAGTGTAAAGTTGAAGCTCCATTTTCTGGAACAGGTAAGATGTTTAGAGCAATAATCTCATATGCTAGCTGCTAAATTGCCGTTTTGCATGCAAGGTGTTAGCTAGGCTAATTAATAGGCTACTATAGAAGTTATGACTAGCATCTGGAATTTGTTTCTCTCCTCAAACACGTAGTGTTGTAAGGTTCCTCAGTGACTGTTCCTAATGAGATCTTGCATATCAAACACTTTTTGTTTTTGCTGATCGTTGCTTAACTACAGTGCAGCTAATCACTCTGTGAGCATGTGTGTAGAATATTCCATTAGAGATCAGACTTTCTGCTTGGACTGTCTCCAAGGAAATGGTAGAAAGGAAATGTGACTCAGGCATGAGGATTTTCTCCGTGCATCTTGAAGGCTTTCCCCTTTAGCCCTTCCTGTTCACCGAGAAAAGCTCAAACAGGCCAATGTCAGGAGCTTCCAGGCTGAATCAGTGTGCACGTGGGCCGTTAATTAGATTCATTAATCATTAATTAAGAACAGCAGACTGAGCTGTATTTTCCTCTCCAGTGTCCTAAATCCATTTAGCGTCATCTATATTAATGAACTCCGGCTCTGATTGGCTGTCAGTCCTAAACACTGTTACTACATTATATAAACAGTGTCACTCAAATGGTAGTAAAAGTTTAATAACAGGCAGGTTAGGTCAAATAAATCCAGTGTAAACAGCTGTAAAGTCAGAACAACACACAAGATTTAATGAACAAGTGTGTGTGTGTGTGTGTGTGTGTGTGAATATAATTACAGTAGAGTGTTTATTCATTCAGCCTGTGATGCAGTTCATTAACTGTAGATTAGATGTAAATTGCTGTGGTCAGATGAAGTTTTAAAGCGATGCAGCTGAAAGTTTTCATGAAATAACTCGGGAGGTTTCTAACCCAAGTGCAGATCTGCCAACGCTGCTATGAGCTCTCGCTCAGAAAACACTCTTCTTTCCCCCCAGTAATAAAAACGGAGGATGAGCTAATCGACAGATGACTCTAGCATGATTAACAGTTGCGTAGGTGTTTTCAACTCACCGAAATTAACTGACCCGCTGGAAGCCCCGCCCCCTTCCCCACATCTCACGTCAGTGACGTTTGCTCTCGTCTCGACTCGATTTTCCTGCTTGAAACAAGCTCTGACGTGGCGTCCTCGCTTTCTGTCACGGTAAACGGAGAATGTTTTGAGTTCATTCATGAGAAATTAATTAACATTATTAATATTACACACGTGTATAGTTTCTAGAGATGCCACCAAAGATTTGCAGCCAAAAATGGTAAAAAAAAAAGGCACTTTTTGGCCAAAAGAAAAAGGATTTTTTTTACAATTTTTTTTAATAACACCTACATCAAAGTATCAGATCTAGCCCTAATAAAACTAATACATTTTTCAATTAAAATTTTAACGATAATTTTAATGATCAGCGCAGATGTGTTCTAACAGCGCAGTCAAGCCCATAAATCCATCCATCTCTCCATCCATCCATCTCTCCATCCATCTCTCCGTGCTGAAGGATCACAGCAGAGTGTTTGATGGTTAAACATTTGATTTCAGGCTTGATGGAATAGTAAACACACACACACACACACACACACACACAGTGACAACAGGAGGGTGTAAGTCACAAACTAATGAGGCTTAACGAGAAACGGGAGAACAGTGAAATACCATGGCAACAGGAAACAGTTACTGTATAAGGAGAGGGAGAGATCAAGTTTGATAGACGCTTTGCAGTTTTTTGGGGGATAAAATTTGAAGTATTAATGATAAAGAAGAGTGTACGCAGTTTCACATGTGAGGAGCCAGGATTCGAATTCTTGCCTTTTAGTATTTTTAAACTATTTAAACTATCCATACAGAGGGGAAATTAACACTTTTATATATATATATATATATATTTTTTTTCTTGTTCGGACGCCATCATATTTGACAACTGTCAGATTTGGAAGCAGTCATGCTTGAGACCATCACGTTTGGAGACTATCACACTTGGAGATCATCACATTTGGAGACAATCACGCTTGGGGACCATCATGTTTGGAGACCATCACGCTTGGAGACCATCATGTTTGGAGACCATCACGCTTGGAGACCATCATGTTTGGAGACCATCCTGTCTGGGGACCATCACACTTGGAGATCATCACATTTGGGGACCGTCACTTTTGGGGACCATTACACTTGTGGACCATCACATTTGGAGACCATCACTTTTGATGACCATCATGTTTGGAGACCATCGCCATCCCACTTGGAAACCATTACTTTTGGGGACCATCACACTTGGAGACCATCATTTATGGGGACCATCACTTTTGGAGACCATCACAGTTGGGGACCATCACATTTGGAGACCATCACGCTTGGAGACCATTTTGGAGAAAATCACATTTGGAGACCATGATGCTTGGGGACCTTCACTTTTGGAGACCATTGTGTTTAGAGACCGTCTTGTTTTGACACCATCTTGTTCGCTTCTGTTCCCGGTGTGAGGAGCCAGTATTCGAATACGTGCCTCTTGGTATTTTTAAACTAAAGCCTGTTTGTGTTAGTGTGAGGACGTGTTTTTCACTTCGTCTGTAAGTCACAGCGCGCTGTAAATGTAAATGTAAATGTAAATATGAAGCTTGCAGGTCAAAACTTTGTGTAACTTTAGCTGATATTCAGTAAAGATATTGCTGCATCTTTAATATTGATATAAATTATTTCTTTATATAGACATCTGTCAAACACAAACATGTCTATTGCCGTGGAAACTGATTACTCTATAGTAAATAGGCTTTTCTCCTTTAGCAGATAACTGAATAGTCACTTATTAACTTTTAGAGATATTTGAATATTACATTTTTTTCCAGTTTTTTTCCTGTACAGTAACGATCTACAGATTTCATTTGATTTGATTTCTAAATACTATATTAATGTTATTAGAATATCATTCTAGATTGTATTGCTTTTTTTTTTTACGGCTTTCTACACTTAAATTAAAAGTTGCATTGTGCTAGCATACTATGATCGTAGCACCATTTTATATACATTTCTACTGAAACATGAATTTTATTTCATTGGGAAAGTTTCCAGATGTTAAAGATTGCAGATGTTAGGATGGTGCTGCACATATTTTCTTTCTTCCGCACATTCATATTTGCTGAGTGTAGACGTGTTTTAACCGAGAGACTCTGATAGAGTTTGACTCAAGAAAATGAGTAATAAACTCTTACTTTGGGAAATAAGCAGCTAATGATGTTTACCCCCGCTTCAGCCACGCTTCCAATCAGCCAGCTCCATTTTACCGCCTGACTCAGACACGAGGAACAGAACCAGATGACAGCCCTGTTTTTCTCTGACCAAGCCAGGAAACCAGGCAACTGATTACATAAACAAGCCGTGTGTCCAAGGAAATAAATTCAAACAGGAATTTTAATTAGTGTAGGATCTTGTATATGAAATAGAAAGGTGTGAAGTCAGAAGTCTCTTACAAAATAGAATGTGTAAACATGTAAAGAACGCTTAAACACAAAGAATTTGTAAACATATAAAGAATGCGTAAACACGTAAAGAATGCTTAAACATGTAAAGATTGTGTAAACATGTAAAGAATGCATAAACACATAAAGAATGCATAAACACATAAAGAATGCATAAACACATAAAGAATATGTAAACATGTAAAGAACGCTTAAACACAAAGAATTTGTAAACATGTAAAGAATGCGTAAACACATAAAGAATGCTTAAACATGTAAAGAATGTGTAAGCATGTAAAGAATGCGTAAGCATCTAAAGAGCACATAAACTTGCAAAGAATGCATAAACACAAAGAATGTGTAAACATGTAAAGAACGCTCAAACACAAAGAATTTGTAAACATGTACAGAATGCGTAAACACATAAAGAATGCTTAAACATGTAAAGAACGCTCAAACACAAAGAATGTGTAAACACAAAGAATGTGTAAACACATGAATGCATAGACATGTAAAGAATGCGTAAGCATGTAAAGAATGTGTAAACACAAAGGATGCGTAAACACATGAATGCGTAAACACGTAAAGAATGAGTAAACGTGCGCAAACACATTAAAAGAACATTTACTACTTTAGAATTGTTTTATCTTAAAAGGCCATGTCTCTGTCACTTTTTGGATTAACGCTAATTACTTATGTAACTTGCTTCAGTGAACACTGGATACATCCAAGGTGGAGAGTGCCATCTCGTGCTCAGGAATTGATGTATCTGACCATCATGATGGTGTCCAAAGGGCACAGCACATGGTGGTGTCTAGTATTAAGAATTTGAGGGCTAGCTAGACTTCCCTTAGCTCCAGCTGCTTGATGTGTTCTTCTCTCAAACCGGGGCTCCATGTGCTTATGCATTCTCCTCGTAGCACCACACTGCTCCCTCGCCAGTGACGGAGGTGTCTGTGGTGATTCTATCTCTCTATCTCTCTGTCTCTCTCTCCCATGGGACACCACTCTCAAGGATACTCCAGAGAGTTATATCTCGTGTCCCTCTCTCATTCCAGCAGCTGAAGCTAACATCCAAGCATCCTCAGCAGGAGTAATGCACATAGCAACCTGCCGAATTTGAATGGCATGAATAATGTCTGCCACACTTCATGCAGATGAATAGTGTGATCTGCTCGGCTCCTAGGAACCATGTTTCTATTCACTGCAAGGAAGATGGACCTGTTCTGGATGCTCCTTGGTGGGGGCACATGGGAGCCTCCTACATGCCATGTCGAGAACAACTGTGGTACTAAAGAGGAAGGCAAACCTCATTAGTGCTACAGAGTGATGGAGCATGAATACATGCACTGCACTGAACCAACCTTGTGGCTGCATGGCATGAATAATGTCTGATAGTTCAGTTCTCTCAAATCTAGAAATCTTCTTCTGAACTAGGAAGTAGTTTGAGTAGAACTTCTTGTTCTGAATCATGAGGTCTACTCTTACAATCGTGACTCTGTCTAGGAGGGAACAAATTTTGTAGAACAACACGACAAATTTGAAGGTGTCTGAAATAGATGAGGCCATGGATCCAGAAGGGTTTGGGGGCCGACGACAGAGCTGAAGTTTTGTACTCTGCAACCCTGTCATCAGGGCCCACTGGGTTGATGTAGTCATCAGCTCCTCTCCTGCATAGGACATTACTGATCATAACTATTGTTGTATTGTTGTAAATACACACAGGTGAAGGGTAAATGCTATTATTTTATCAATTAAATAACTGTCTCCAATCTCCATTTTCTAGCAGTTGACTAATAATGTGTGCTCTCAATCTGTAATTTAAAACTTTTCACTAAAATGTGACTTAACTGTCTTAGATGCATTTATTTAACTTTAAACATATACCACGTGAACCAGTCTTAAAAGCTTTTATTTAACTTTAAACATCTACCACGTGAACCAGTCTTAAAAGCTTTTATTTAACTTTAAACATCTACCACGTGAACCAGTCTCAGAAGCTTTAATCACTTAGAATGTTAGTCTATTTGTGCAGTTCACAGTTGCTTGTGAGAGGTTTGTTTAAATTTCGTCTACCAGAACATTACATTCACCTCTTTTTGGCCTTTTATTTAACTTAATAATTCATAAAAGGAGTGACTGGGTGCTTAGGAATGAAATCTGTTAAACGTGATTATTATGTAATACACAGATAAATGCGAGATAAAAGTCTCTCCATGTGATGGTACACGATACACGGGAGATATATGGACGTTTTTCTTAATGCAGTTTGCGGGAGATAGATGGGAGTCTCTTTTAACTCAGTATGCGTGAGATAGAAGGAAGTCTGTCCAAATGATGTATGCTGGAGACAGACTGTCATAACACGGTATGCATGAGAAAGATGGAAGCTTGTCATAACACGGTATGTGAGTTTGTGTGTAGTGCTTATACAGTGTAGCATTTAGTGTTTAATATTTATTATTGTGCTGCCCAGTGTGTGTGTGTGTGTGTGTGTGTGTGTGTGTTTCAGTTTGCACTACAGTTACCGCAGTCAGAGATGTGAGGAGTTAGGTGTAGCTGGAGTGAAGCTTCTGCTGCTGATGAAACCGATGAAAACTCTGCATGAGTCTGAATATAAATTCGTATAAAACCTCTCTCTGACCTGCTCCTATCCTAAAGAAATGAATGAAACCCTTCCTCTAGTCTTATTTCATAGTTGAATTTAGTCTGTTCTGCTAATATTTTCAGGATTATGATATCAGCCTATAAAGTTTTATTGACCGTTTTGTACAGATCAGCATTTCTTCAGGAAAGGTTCCTCTTTTCTTTATGATTACAGCTTTGAATTAAGTTCTCATAAATATTAGTTCTGGGTCTCATACGGTGTACTTTCCCTCTTAACTCTTTCCTATAAGTACAGATAAAACATTATTTGCCTTTCTTTCTTTTTTGGCTTCTATTACATATTCCTTGCTGGTAAAACGTGGAAGAGAATCAGATTGTTGTGATTTACTGTTTTTATAAAATATAAATCAAAATAGTACTCCGGATAATGACACACGTCATACACAAATCGATTCCAAAGCTTGGCATAAAAACATTTAGAAAATGATACTTATTGAGAATACTTTAATTTTTAGAGTACTGTAACTGACAGAGACGTCTGAGTCAAACTATACTTTAGTGTCTGTCACTGGGTTGTTCTACTGATGATGAAGTTGTTAGTAGATGATGAGAGGAATGTGTGATAGATGTGTACAGAGTTTCACACTGGTGATTAATGTGCTTAGTGAAGACATGAATATTATTTTACATGGCAGAAACTCATAAATACTGTAATTTCAACATCCCCATCCTGATACAGCTTTCGGTAATGCTGTATTGATTGATTGTGGTGTGGTGATTGTCTGAATATTGATTGTCTGGTGGTTGCACTAGTCTGAGTGCTGTGGTTAGCCAGCAAAATGTTCAATAATAATAATAATAATAATAATAATAATAATAATAATAATATTACTTTGAAAGTTTAGTACTTAGTCACAGACACTATAAATAAATGTCTCCTCTAAAATTCAGGTATCTGACTGGGGAATAACTAGACTTTATGACAAACGGAAGAGCTAGGTCACTTAGACTTGAAGACACTTATTACTCAGGGTCTCTGTCTGGGTTTTAGTTCTTGGGGTCTTGCTTTGGGTCGCATTACTCAGCGTCTTGATCTGGGTCGCATTACTCAGCGTCTTGATCTGGGTCGCATTACTCAGGGTCTTGATCTGGGTCTCATTACTCAGGATCTTGGTCTGGGTCTCATTATTCAGGATCTTGGTCTGGGTCTCATTAGTCAGGATCTTGGTCTGGGTCTCATTATTCAGGATCTTGGTCTGGGTCTCATTATTCAGGATCTTGGTCTGGGTCTCATTAGTCAGGATCTTGGTCTGGGTCTCGTTACTCAGGATCTTGGTCTGGGTCTCATTACTCAGGGTCTTGATCTGGCTCTCATTACTTTGACTCTTGGTCTGGGTCTCGTTACTCGGCTCTTGGTCTGGGTCTCATTATTCAGGATCTTGGTCTGGGTCGCATTACTTTGGCCCTTGGTCTGGGTCTCGTTACTCAGGGTCTTGATCTGGCTCTCATTACTCAGGATCTTGGTCTGGGTCTCATTACTTTGACTCTTGGTCTGGGTCTCATTACTCAGGATCTTGGTCTGGGTCTCATTACTCAGGATCTTGGTCTGGGTCTCATTAGTCAGGATCTTGGTCTGGGTCTCATTACTCGGCTCTTGGTCTGGGTCTCATTAGTCAGGATCTTGGTCTGGGTCTCATTAGTCAGGATCTTGGTCTGGGTCTCATTACTCGGCTCTTGGTCTGGGTCTCATTAGTCAGGATCTTGGTCTGGGTCTCGTTACTCTGGCCCTTGGTCTGGGTCTCGTTACTCAGGATCTTGGTCTGGGTCTCGTTACTCTGGCCCTTGGTCTGGGTCTCGTTACTCTGGCCCTTGGTCTGGGTCGCATTACTCAGGATCTTGGTCTGGGTCGCATTACTCAGGATCTTGTTCTAAATATCATTACTTGGGGTCTCATTCTTTATGGTGGAAATCAGTGCCATGAAAGCATGAGTATGCATGGTCCACACAGCTCTGTGTGTTTTTGTGTGTTGAGCTGTGTGAGTTGATATGAAGAGATGTTGAGCTCAAACCCTTGACCCCAGAAATGGTATTGTAGTTTGCAGCGCTAAAGAGTGAGCTTCTTACCTTACACTCTCTCTTTTTCTCTCATTTTCTCTCATTCACAGAGAGATGGATAGAAGGAAAGATGAACAGACAGAAAGGAAAATGAGAACTGTCATAAGAGAAAGACAGGAACAAAGGAAGATTGGAGTCACTTACATCTTCACAGCTAGAGAAGATGTGTTGGAACAAAAGCTCTCTGTTAGATCTGCTGTTATTATAAAACAGCATAGAAATCCCTTCAATGGAGTTTGAACAATTTACTTCAAGGGAACAGTTTAGTTGCTCTGTCACATACTCTACTTTCTTCCTGCTCACATTCCACTGTGGGATAAAGTCGTCCAAGTACACAACCACAACTTCACATAGTAATGTGAAGGTAGCTTTTTGTATGTGGTCCTAGATCAGAACCATATCCAATAAGTGCCCCTGCGACATGAAAAAACGGTCACATCTGAATTTCTGAGGCTTTTTCCCCAGCACTGTTCAATGCACATACACATATCACTGCTGTCCTCACCATTCAAATTCGGCAGGAAATGGAACTTGGCGATTTGTTGTTATTTGTCAAATCAATTTAAACAAAACCGAAAGCAACCTGCTAAAACAGAGTAGTCCTTGAAACAGTTCAGGAAGTTTTGTGGGAAGGTACGTTCAGATTAAAGACAGACATTTCATGCTCACTTGCAGTTATGACTGTGAACCGTCAATATACAAAGATTCAATCTAAACAATAAAATCGCAATCTTGCAAAGAAGCTTGTAATGTGAACATAGTCAACGTGGCTCAGGTGTGATTTGAACAGATCAGATTTTTATTTCCACACAGTACTGAAAACTTCAAATCCGTCCCACAGATGTGCTATTTCCACAACTCGGTAATTTCCATTTCCATAACTGACCATTCGTAACCTAAACCCAACCACAATAATCCGTTAATCTGTTTGAAGAGCGCCAGTCCAGCACAGTCAGGGAGAGACTGAAACACACTCATGTCATCATCAGCACATTTATGTTCTTCATTAAATCTGCTCTTCCTCCTCTCACCAACGTTTTTGACATTCACATGTTTGGCTTCCACTGAGGTTTGGAGGTGTAAAGACAAAGCAGTTGGATGAAAACTTCCGAGAGATCAGATATCACATCAGCTGTACGATAGAGCCAACATCTGGGTTCATAGGATTCATAAACTCCCAAAATATCAAACTGGATATTAAACCGAAACTTTATTCATTTTGATTCCAGGCATTAATCCATATGTTTTGCCTACTTGTGTGCTCCTCTTGGATTTATGCCTCTTGATTCTTGAAAGGGAATATCGAGTGTTTCTTGCTGCCATGGAAACAGACATAAAGAACCGATCATGACCTTGCATTAATCAGATAATAGAGGGAAAGATAAATAGATAAACACACAGACAGAAATATACGTATTGATGTAGACTTGGATCATCATAAGTCATTATTGTTTCAATCCACAAAGCCATCACATGCTCATGCTGGCACTGAGAGTTTTTATTTTTTAATTTCTGATGGCCTGAAATTAAAAATGCATGCCGGAGTTTTCTCACAGAGATGCAGTGACAATGCTGTTTGGCATCATGGAAAATAATCGGCCTTCCTCATGTATTATACATGTTTGGAGCTGCTGCAATAAAAGGAGTGCGAGAGGGGCCATTGTGTAATGTAGATACAGTTCCTCACAGGCCAAGCTCCTTAAATACCAGTGTGGAGAAGAACAAATCATCAGCTACATTAAATAACCTTTATCTGATCTCTCCTGCCCTTCTCAGTCTGATCTGCTTCACTCTCTTGCACTGTGTCTTCAGCGTACTGTGTTCATTGTGCTCATGAGGAGCTTTGGCGTGAACTTGCACATGTGACACAGTGTTGATTCTCAGTATGCTATAGGATGTTCATGGATGTTGTGTTAGCATCGATGCTAAGTGTAATGACGGTGTAATTTAAGGCGTACATTATGTGTTAATAATTTACCAGCACCTGAGGGAAGTGTTGATGTTCCTGAACGTTGTGTCTCAGTTCAATTCAGTTTTATTTGTACAGCGTTTTTTTTTTTGTTTTGTTTTTTTAACCCCAGACGTTGTCACGAAGCAGCTTTACAGACAAAAGGTTTTTATTTTTTAAAGAAAAAAGGGCTCAGGGTCATATTTCCAAAATTTTTAAACTGTAACCTCTTTATCATGGCGAACATGTGCGGCATTTCCTTATTGTTCCTGTTTTGTCTCTCCATTGTGATCTCATATACAGCTATATGTTCTCTCTCCCACACTCATATCTGATCTATCTGATCTATCTTCTATAGATATCTTCTGTGGTGCTTTGTCTAATCTCTTCTGCATTGCCTCATTCTCTTTCACTTACGCTGTCTTGTCTGATCTCTCCTACCTGTGCTTCACCTTCTTATATCTAATGTTTATCCAGTCTTGCCTGTTCTGTCTTGTCTGATCTTGACTGATCTGTGATGTCTGATTTCTTCTGACTTTTCTTGTCCGTCTTCCAGCATTAAATTTATTCCCTCTAGTCTGTATTTCCTGACCTTTTCACGTTCTCTTATTTATCTGATCTCCCCTTTACAGCTGTATTTTCTCTTTCTTCTACACTCATGTCTGATCTTATCTGATTTGATCTTTTTTTTCTTTTGCCTTTTCATCCTTTTCTAATGCTTCTCAAATTATTCCTTTTCTATCTTGTCTGATCTGGCCTGTCTAATGTTTTCTAAGTTTTTATTTATTTTCTCTCCTACTTTCTTTCCTGAGCTTTTCGGTTCCTGTATATGATCAGCATTGCCTTTCCTTGTCTGATCTTACCTGCTCTTACTTATCTGATCTCTCCTATACAGCTGTATTTTCTCTCTCTTCTACACTCATGTCTGATCTTACCTGATCTGCTCTACCTTCTCTATTTCTATAATGTCTGTGATGCTTTGTCTGATCTCCTCTATACCTTCCTGTCAGGTTTCATTTGTCTTGTCTGATCTCCTCCACCTTTGTTTTACTCTCTTGCAACTAATGCTTGTCAAATCTTTCTTATCCTGTCTGATCTTTTCTGTCCTTTCTTTGTCAGATATTTCCTGCATTTTTTGTTTATTCTCTCTTGTCCTGTCTTTCCTGAGTTTTTCATTTCTGTTCTATGTAATCAGTTTTGCCTTATCTTTTCTTGTCTGATCTTAGCTGTCCCTTCTTATCTGATCTCTAATGCCTTGTGTGATCTTCCCTGCAATGATTTATTTATTGTTTCCTGTGCTGTCTTTTCTTATCTAATCTTTTTGGCCCTGTCTTTTCTCGTGATCTAATTTCAGCTATGTGTTCTTGTCTGATCTGTAATGCTCAGTCTTGCTTAATCTTTCTTGTCCTGTCCTATCTGATCTCCTCTGTTATGCTTTGTCCACACTTCCAAAAAAGTTCTCTTCTGCTTTTGTGGATCTGTTATTCCCAGCACTTAAAATGTTCCTGAAGCATAGGATTTTGGGTTTGCATTCGTTGGACTGGAGCCAGGTGTGACACAGCGACAGGAGGGTGGAGTAAAGTGGGCGGGGCTAGCTGACATTAAAGATGAGCGAGTTGAGTTTAATTGAGCGATGTGATGACTAACGGTGAACTCAGGTCATGTTTAGATGGAAACCAACGCAATGTGATCATTTATGGTGAGTTAGTCAGCTAGTATAATTACAGACTCAGGGGAACAGACTATACGAATTCCCAGGAGGAGATGACTGGAAACCGTAGTTGTTGTCCTCTCCTGATGAATTTCTAATGTAGCACATCATGTTTGTGTCCTCAACACAAAGTCAGCAAGTTGCTGCTGAACGTCTTCCGTCCTCGTATCACACATAAAAGATTTTATTTAAAATCTGGAAAACAACTTTATTTTTTTCCGCTATATGTTTGACGTATTGTGTGTGTAGCAAGCAGGTAAGTTGTATGACAGCTAGACATGTGTGTAGTGTTGTATGTTGGCCGATGTGTGTAGTGCAGCAGGCAGTGGGATACGGAAGTCAAGTGCACTATCTTTAAACACACACACTAGAGACTGGACTGATCTGATACCCAGGATTGATTTTATTATATTTATATTTAAGATTTTTGCAGTGTACTGTATATTTACAGTGTAAGTGATTTTTGTGTGAAAGATTTTTATGGAAGGTTTTTATGGAAGGCGTGTTTTTAGCTATGTTTGGTTTTGATAATGTGATAATGTGATATAAATGAGAAGGTAAGGTTTATTGCGCAGGCTACTGATTTGCGTGTAAAGATGATTATTGCTCTAGGAAAACCATGGCAACCATCAGTATACTGGAGCAAGGAAAGCTTACTAAAGCCTAACGTATAGCCGGAATAATCCCTGCTGCATGAATGCAAGGACAGAAAGAAACAGAGAGACAAGCCGAGAGCAATAAAAGAGGGATAACAGAGATGTGATCATGCTAAATAAGGAATGATAGAGATGTGGGGATATAGAGGGATAAAGAGATGGAGTGAGGGATAAAGAGATGGAAAGGGAGGGCTGATAAAACCGGAGCGAGAGAGAGATTAAACATTCTCATCCCTCCTGTGTATGGAGATTTACTTTAATACGCATTCCACCAATCCCTCTACAGCCACTGAGGAAAACCCCCCCGCTGTACATCAGCTACACACACACACACACACACACACACACTTCAGACTGTTCCTAAAGACATTAAACTCTGCACTATTACATCATCTAAGCGGCGGTGCTTCATTCAGACATGCACAGACACATGCAAAGCATCCTTTATTCCCCTCGACTTTAATTATCACCTTTAATACCTCACTAGCATACAGCACTTTCCCATGATGTTTACCTGCACCTCATCCAAGGTGTACACACACACACACACACACACACACACAGTTAGAGTTCTTCTCCTGATAACAGTAAACATATCTTATTGCAACACGAGATCTAACTGATTATAAACATCAGGTTATACAGTTTGTTGAAATGTGTGCTTTGGGATTAATATCTAAAAATATTATGCAGCTGATAATCCTCATATTACATCTACACATCCTAATTAATGTTTAAATAGTTAAAACTGTGATTCTAAATCATTATTTATGTTTTTACTACGTTCATGTGCTACCAAAACACACTGACTGAAATATCTCACTATGGAAACATATTAGGGGCGGAGCCATGTGGATGATTTAAGGGATTAAAGGAAGAGGGGCTATATGAATGTCTCCAGGGAGTAGAGGGGTGGAGCCTAGTGGGTAGCTGGAGTGAGTAGAGGGGTGGAGCCTAGTGGGTAGCTGGAGTGAGTAGAGGGGTGGAGCCTAGTGGGTAGCTGCAGGAAGTAGAGGGGGTGGAGCCTGGTGGGTAGTTGGAGTGGAGAGGTTGGAGCCTAGTGGGTATCTGCAGGGAGTAGAGGGGGTGGAGCCTAGTGGGTAGTTGGAGTGGAGAGGGTGGAGCCTGGTGGGTAGTTGTAGGGAGTAGAGGGGTGGAGCCTGGTGGGTAGTTGTAGGGAGTAGAGGGGTGGAGCCTGGAGGGTAGTTGTAGGGAGTAGAGGGGGTGGAGCCTGGGGGGTAGTTGTAGGGAGTAGAGGGGGTGGAGCCTGGAGGGTAGTTGTAGGGAGTAGATGGGGTGGAGCCTGGTGGGTAGTTGTAGGGAGTAGAGGGGGTGGAGCCTGGAGGGTAGTTGTAGGGAGTAGAGGGGTGGAGCCTGGAGGGTAGTTGTAGGGAGTAGAGGGGGTGGAGCCTGGAGGGTAGCCGTAGTGTTCTATAATAAACTAGTGTATATAGTATAAAATGCACACATACAGCACAGCTTGATATTTAAATTAAACTCAGATGGTCTTCAGACAAGTGAAAGACTCTAAAATAATTAGCTGAACTACATGGATGAATTTCTCTGCACTTGATAATGAGCTGATTAGTAGAAGTAGAGAAAAGGACTGGAATTGGGAACACGATGGCGATATTTGTGAGAAAACATTTATTTACGAGGTGTTTGTCATCCTCACAGTCAGTCCTGTCTGGATAAAAATGGAAGAATATTAAGACTGACAAAGGAAATAATTGGAGTAAATAAGATGATATGAAGTGTTTAGGTGAAGGAGATAAATTAGATGAGTGTTTGCTCCTTCACTTCCCCGTGGTGTTTCCTGCTCTGACACCTGACTCAGCTCATTAACACACACAGGTGTCAGAGTGTGTTCGAGCAGGAAACACACTACAGTCTGCACAAGCTGAGGAACTGGAGCAGCACTGGGAAGCTCCAACACTCCAACACCTCCGTTATACCCTGAAGAGGAGTGTGTTAATGAGAATGCTTTTCAGCCATGTGAAGTGTGTGTCCTGTTCTCTGGTTCTCCTCCTCAGGTGGTGCTGGTGTTCGTCCTCAGTATCGGAGCGCTCGTCATTTACTTCATCGACTCCTCCAAGTGAGTGTTCCTCTAACTCCACTGCTCTCCATCTCTGCGCACGCCTTCACACTCATGATTATATAGAATTCACTTTATTATCGATGCATAAAGTCACTGTGTATTCGTGTATTCCTGTTACCTTTACCTGATATATATCCCAATCTATGGCTGATGATACTTTATGGAATGTCTACAAATATATATATATTTTATAATTAAAATTTTAAATGTTAACATCAAATCAGCTGCTTCTACTCAGTTTAAATAAATGTACTTATTTGTTATAAAAAGATATAATATCTACAATATCTGAAAAAGGCATATTGTGACAATTTATCACAATATCGATATTATATCATCATGTTGCAGAGTGCTGCTGTTGTTGCTATGCAACTAGAAATTACGGAGGCTGAAAGACTCCTTCAAGGGATTAAACTAGCTAAAGACTGAGGTGATTTAGCTAGCTAGCAAATTTAATTCTTAATAACCATAGCGACTGTCAGGAATATCAACATTTTTAACGGCAAGTTACCAAAAGAAAATCTGTACGATGAAAATGACACTAATTACAACATTACTGTTTTACTCTAATTACAGTAACTGTGCTTGTGATGATGTCAAAGCTTTTTTTTAAAAAATTATTTTAACCAATTTAATTTTTTAGTTGCTTACTGTGAAACTGTGACATTTATCAGATTATTATACCACAGAAATGTCAAACCATAATACCTGAATCACCAGATGCTTGTGCTTATATTTAAATTTAATGTTGTGGAACATCTGAAACGAGAGAGTTCCTGTTGTCGCTTACGTTATAGCAGCTATAAACAGTCGTTCCCTCACCAGCCTCTCTTTATTCTCTCTCTTAATAATAATAAAAAAAAACCCAGCAGCTTGTCATGTGACCAAGAAACCGCAAAGAAGCATAAACTCCTCTGTCCTGCTGAAGAAGTCGGAAAACTTAAAGTTACAGCTTCACCTCTGACTGTTACAAAGCGCTGACACTGGAGACTCCTTCCATAAATGATAAATAAATGTTTCCCTCTATAAGAGGTTTTTACAGACAACTTCACAATATCAATTTTTATTTTTTAAATATGATTATGTGGAGCGTCCGCCCTACACGCCCCTGTGAACGAGCTGTTGCTATAGAAACGATAGTGTATTAGAACGAGTGCATTAATATAAACCTGCGCTACTGTCAGAGCTGCTGTTATAGAGAATTAATCATCACCTTCTGACCAATCAGATTTGAGAAATCACAGCTCTGTGAGATAAAGGGAAATAACAGTAATGTGTGAGCTGAATATCTGGTGTGTGTGTGTGTGTGTGTGTGTGGTCACACTGTAAAAACCACTGGGGGAAACTAATAAATCATGTCTTATTATAATGAGGAAATGTCCTGTGGAATTATAGATATGGTCATGCAGATAAAGCTCATCGAATATAAATTGAATTAAGAGAGAGAGAGAGAGAGAGAGAGAAAGAGAGAGAGAGAGAAACTCCTTGCACACGTTCATGTCATGTGCTCGTCTCATTTTCCCTCCACACACACACACACACACACACCAGTTCTGCTGATCAGATTGAATTAAAGATTAAAGCGGTACACACTGTTCCCCAGACACCGTGTTCAGTTCCTCAACGTTTCTGTGTGTGATCACGTACAATAACCTGGTTGCATAAGTATACCCACCCTGTTCTAATGGGTCATGTGACTGTGCTCAGAATGATCCAATCACATTCAAACTCATGTTCAAAGGTAATTATCGTACAGCTGTCATCAATGAAGTGATTCTGATTAACCCCAAATAAAGACCCGCTGTTTCTGTACGAGTTTCTTCACATCTTCTTGTTTTTATCCGACTGTTAGAGTGTATTATCTATTAGTTAATATAAACCGATTAGTGAGACTAAAACAGATAAATCTATTACTATTATCTATTAGTTCATTAGTGTGTTAATCCGTGTTGGTCCATGTTAGAGTGTGTGAGACTGTTAGAGCATGTTAGTGTGTGTTAGAGTGTGTTAGAGTGTGTGAGACTGTTAGAGCATGTTAGAGTGTGTTAGAGTATGTTAGTGTTCGAGTATGTCAGAGTGTGTTAGAGTGTGTGAGACTGTTAGAGCATGTTAGTGTGTGTTAGAGTATGTTAGTGTCAGAGTATTAGTGTGTTAGTCTATTAGAGCGTGTTAGTGTATTAGATTATGTCAGAGTGTGTTATAGTGTGTTAGTGTTAGTGTATTAGAGTATGATAGAGTGTTTTAGAGTGTGTTAGTGTTAGTGTATTAGAGTATGATAGAGCACGTTAGTGTTAGAGTATGTTAGTGTGAGTGTATTAGTGTGTTAGTGTATTAGAGTATGTTAGTGTTAGTGTGTTAGAGTGTGTTAATGTTAGCGTATTAGAGTATGTTAGTGTTTGAGTATGTTAGTGTTAGTGTTTGAGTATGTTAGTGTTAGTGTGTTAGTGTGTTAATGTTAGTGTATTAGAGTATGTTAGTGTTTGAGTATGTTAGTGTTAGTGTTTGAGTATGTTAGTGTTAGTGTGTTAGAGTGTGTTAATGTTAGTGTATTAGAGTATGTTAGTGTTATAGTATGTTAGTGTTTGAGTATGTTAGTGTTAGTGTATTAGAGTATGTTAGTGTTAGAGTATGTTAGTGTGAGTGTATTAGTGTGTTAGTGTATTAGAGTATGTTAGTGTTAGTGTGTTAGAGTGTGTTAATGTTAGCGTATTAGAGTATGTTAGTGTTTGAGTATGTTAGTGTTAGTGTTTGAGTATGTTAGTGTTAGTGTGTTAGAGTGTGTTAATGTTAGTGTATTAGAGTATGTTAGTGTTATAGTATGTTAGTGTTTGAGTATGTTAGTGTTAGTGTGTTAGAGTATGTTAGTGTTAGAGTATGTTAGTGTTAGTGTGTTAGAGTGTGTTAATGTTAGTGTATTAGAGTATGTTAGTGTTAGTGTATTAGAGTATGTTAGTGTTAGTGTATTAGAGTATGTTAATGTTAGTGTATTAGAGTATGTTAGTGTTTGAGTGTGTTAGTGTATTAGAGTATGTTAGTGTTTGAGTATGTTAGTATGATAGACCATGTTAATGTTAGAGCATTAGAGTATGATATTTAGAGCATGTTAGTGTTAGAATATGTTATAGTATGTTAGTGTTATAGCATGTTAGAGTGTATTAGAGCATGTTAGTGTTAGCGTATGTTAGTGTTAGAGTGTGTTACAGCATGTTAGTGTTAGAGTATTAGAGTATGTTAAAGTGTATTAGAGTATGTTAGTGCTAGACCATGTTAGAGTGTTAGAGCGTGTTAGAGTGTTAGTGTATTAGAGCGTGTTAGTGTTAGTGTTTTAGAGTGCATTAGAGCATTTTAGAGTATATTAGTGTCAGTGTATTAGAGTGTTTTAGAGAATGTTAGTGTAAGAGCATGTTAGTGTTAGTGTTATAGAATGTTAGAGAGTATTAGGGTATGTTAGTGTTGGAGCATGTTAGAGTGTTAGTGTGTTAGAGTGTGTTAGTGTGTATTAGAGTATGTTAGTGTTAGAGCGTGTTAGAGAGTATTAGAGTATGTTAGTGTTAGAGCGTGTTAGAGAGTATTAGAGTATGTTAGTGTTAGAGCGTGTTAGAGAGTATTAGAGTATGTTAGAGAGTATTAGAGTATGTTAGTGTTTGAGTGTGTTAGTGTATTAGAGTATGTTAGTGTTTGAGCGTGTTAGAGAGTATTAGAGTATGTTAGTGTTAGAGCATGTTAGAGAGTATTAGAGTATGTTAGTGTTAGAGCGTGTTAGAGAGTATTAGAGTATGTTAGTGTTAGAGCGTGTTAGAGAGTATTAGAGTATGTTAGTGTTAGAGCGTGTTAGAGAGTATTAGAGTATGTTAGTGTTAGAGCATGTTAGAGAGTATTAGAGTATGTTAGTGTTAGAGCGTGTTAGAGAGTATTAGAGTATGTTAGAGAGTATTAGAGTAT
The DNA here is from genome assembly GCF_027358585.1 of Pangasianodon hypophthalmus. Lineage (NCBI taxonomy): Eukaryota > Metazoa > Chordata > Actinopteri > Siluriformes > Pangasiidae > Pangasianodon > Pangasianodon hypophthalmus. The sequence goes on along the minus strand of NC_069721.1, from coordinate 25,572,354 downwards.
GTTAGAGAGTATTAGAGTATGTTAGTGTTAGAGCGTGTTAGAGAGTATTAGAGTATGTTAGAGAGTATTAGAGTATGTTAGTGTTAGAGCGTGTTAGAGAGTATTAGAGTATGTTAGTGTTAGAGCGTGTTAGAGAGTATTAGAGTATGTTAGAGAGTATTAGAGTATGTTAGTGTTAGAGCGTGTTAGAGAGTATTAGAGTATGTTAGTGTTAGAGCGTGTTAGAGAGTATTAGAGTATGTTAGTGTTAGAGCGTGTTAGAGAGTATTAGAGTATGTTAGTGTTAGAGTGTGTTAGAGAGTATTATAGTATGTTAGTGTTAGAGTATGTTAGAGAGTATTAGAGTATGTTAGTGTTTGAGTGTGTTAGTGTATTAGAGTATGTTAGAGAGTATTAGAGTATGTTAGAGAGTATTAGAGTATGTTAGTATTAGAGTATGTTAGAGAGTATTAGAGTATGTTAGTGTTAGAGCGTGTTAGAGAGTATTAGAGTATGTTAGTGTTAGAGCGTGTTAGAGAGTATTAGAGTATGTTAGTGTTAGAGTATGTTAGAGAGTATTAGAGTATGTTAGTGTTAGAGCGTGTTAGAGAGTATTAGAGTATGTTAGTGTTAGAGTATGTTAGTGTGTATTAGAGTATGTTAGTGTTTGAGCGTGTTAGAGAGTATTAGAGTATGTTAGTGTTAGAGCATGTTAGAGAGTATTAGAGTATGTTAGTGTTAGAGCGTGTTAGAGAGTATTAGAGTATGTTAGTGTTAGAGCGTGTTAGAGAGTATTAGAGTATATTAGTGTTAGAGCGTGTTAGAGAGTATTAGAGTATGTTAGTGTTAGAGCGTGTTAGAGAGTATTAGAGTATGTTAGAGAGTATTAGAGTATGTTAGTGTTAGAGCGTGTTAGAGAGTATTAGAGTATGTTAGTGTTAGAGCGTGTTAGAGAGTATTAGAGTATGTTAGAGAGTATTAGAGTATGTTAGTGTAAGAGCATGTTAGAGAGTATTGGAGTATGTTAGTGTTAGAGCGTGTTA
>NC_069721.1:25533832-25561332 GCF_027358585.1 Pangasianodon hypophthalmus | reverse complement strand
ACATTTTTTTTTGAAAGCAAGAAGGTGTTAAAATCTGTCATAAGAAGGATTTAAAACATCTCAGTGTGGAGTTCTCACTGCTCTTACAGGACTAGAAACACATTTCTGTTGGATTTGGACTGTTTTGCTTCTTGCACAAACCTGGGATGTAAATCCGACTGCTTACTGAAAACTGCTCATGATTCATGTTGGAATATTTGGGAAGTTCCTAAAATCAAGCATCACAAGGTTTCAGTGTTAGTTTCTGAAAAAATGCTTAACCTAAGTGATCATTTCTAAAGTTAGGTTTCTGATGTGATCTGTGAACATATGAATAGCTGGAAGCTCCATAAATCCACCATGAAGATGATTTGAAACAAAATATATAAAGAGTTTCTTGTGTCCATGCTGCTCCTGGTTTGGAGATTATGCTGTAATCCTGATGAAAGACGGCGTGAGCGATCATAACTGTGCGTGAAGATCAGGACGATCAGATCACAAACCAGGATTTAGAGCCGTTTCTGTATGAAGGAGAAGCTGGAAGTGATGTGAAGACAGACTCCGTGCTGTGACGTTCCCGTCCTGACCCTGCTGCTCTTACAGGACTAAAAACCTAGATATAGACCGGAATATTTCACTATTCATTATCCATCATGATTCCGACGAAGATGCTGGTGTATCGAGGTCCAGACGGAGACACGCACTCCGAGACTGTTCATCACACACGAAGACGCAAGAAGTCATGTGGCGATCTCTTTCAGAACGGATACCGCGTAAAGCTGAGCCACACACACGGCCCGGTCAGAGAGGAAACCGAGAGAGACGGAGTGTATCACACACTCTCCTCCTGTTTCCGTCTTCTAGCATACTGGGGTAAGACGGAGAACCGCATCACTCTAATCTAAAGGTGCTTTAACACCTAATAGTCTGTGAGTCGAGTCGGAGTCAGAGCGAAAGTGATTCTTTTGATTCGTTTGCTATTTGGTTTGGTTTGATTTCACACTGTACCTAATAAACCAAACCAGAAAGCAAAAGCATTGTTTGAGGTGTGTGTAGAGCTGAAAACATCCTCGTGAAACTCTTCAACAAACTACTAAGTGTGTAGAAATCACAAAAACCCCCCAAGTGTGGAGAACATGCAGCGCTACAGCTCTGTGCTTTGGCTCAGTTTAGCAGCGCACAAAAACGCTACAACCCAAAACACACAGCGTGTTCGATTCACTTCCTGCAGGTGAGTCGATTCGGAGTCGAATCACTTTCTCGCTAGAGTTCACTCAGAAGATCTCTCGGACCCGAGCGTGATCCCTGTGTTCTCACCTGACTAAAGAACTGCACTGAGGAAGAGAACACACCAGGGGTTTGTTTCTAACACTCTAAACACTGTGTGTGTGGAAGAACAGTACTGTAATAAATCCAGCACTGAGAACTGTAGTGCATTACTGAAGGTTATTAAAGCTGTTATTCCATCTCCTGTGATACAGGGACAACCAAACGACTCCACATCGGATTTAAAGTGCACTACGTTTGCGAGATTTTTGCGAATCAGAGAACCCAGGAAGTTGGAATCAGTGCAATTCTTGAAATCAAAATCAGTGTTTCAGAGCTTTTTATGGCTTTGTATAGCTTTGTGTACGTGTCATAACACACCAATACAACAATACACCAGTATAAAATAGTTTTGGAGATATTCTCAGGTTAATGTTATAGATTGTGACTCCTGAAGTTCAAAGTGTTTAATATTATATGATCCTATCATCCTGTACTAGTCTTGAGTTCGTCCAAGTAAATGCTCTCTAGAGTGTTTAAGCCCCGCCCCCTGGGGGCGTGTCTTGCTCTGCAGGAACAGCTCATTAGCAGTAAACATGGTTTGTCGGTGTGTTTTTTGGCTTTACATCTCCACATACACAGTGTTCACTTTTCTAACTGAGAATAAATGTTTGGAGTTTGTTCACGTGGAAGAGGGTGGAGTTTGTGTGAGCTGGCGGTCATGTGACTTTTCAGAGGAGAGGGGAGTGTGTGAAGGCGGTGGTGAGAAATCCTGCACAGCTGAAAATACACTCTCGTAAAACTCTACACTGTTCCCTCTGGCTAAGCTACAGTCAGGTGTGTTTAGACTGGGATTGGGATTCCCTCTCTCTCCATCTCTCCATCTCTCTGTCTCTCTGTCTCTCTGTCTCTCTCTCTCTCTCTCTCTCTCTCTCGGTCGAGCTACACATGCTACTCCTGAGATACCTGTGATCCTGACCCCTCCTGCTCTCCGGACCTGCCTGATCCATCCTGATGCCCTACTTCTGGTTGGAGTTCTCATCAGTTGAGTTCACTCGCTGCTGCTGGGGGCCATACGGACGGCCTGAAGATCAGTGAGATTGCTGGAGATGGTGTTTCTTGTGGATCACATATGGGGAGCTGTATGTACTGTACTGTACTGTAATGGCTTGGGACTGCGATTGCTGTAGTGGCTTTGGGGCTGCAGTTGCCACGAGCAGCTTCGTACTCAGGACTCCATCAGTGGACAGTGGATAGATTTTAACCAGCTGGACTTCTTGCAAAAACTGTGATGAATTTCCTGGTTACACAATCACACTATTTGTCCATGTATTACACAATAATAGAAGGGAATGATTTATAATCACACTATCGGGTGTCACCCAGATGAGGATGGTTCCCTTTTGAGTCTGGTTCCTCTCAAGGTTTCTTCCTCATATCGTCTCAGGGAGTTCTTCCTCAATTCTATGCATTTTACACACAAACGATTTCTGTCCATTCCTTATTTTTAGCAGGAGGACGAGACGTCTGATTGGTGGTTCAGATGGTTTCGTATTTACGTTGTGTAGCTAGCTGTGTATCGCATGGGTCCACTGGTGTTCGGCGCTGTGATCTGATTAAGACAGTGTGTAAACTCACCGCTGTGTTAGAGCTCGTCCATGAGCGAGTGTTCAGTAGAGTGTGTTAGATCTGCATTACACTGTGTGTGTTCTCTCTGTACACTACAACTCACCGGGTCTCTCCTCTGTCCCTCTGTTTTCTTTACTCAGGTCTGAGGTTTTTAAGAGCCTTACGACTGATACAGTTCTCTGAAATATTACAGTTTTTAAATATCCTGAAAACTAGGTACGTGCACTGTTTCACTCCTCTATAAGTATTATTTCTTTATTTAGTTATAAAATGCCATGGTTCCGAATTTTTCTTTTACTGTCAGGGAACACACTGAGAACATAAAAGAGCTTAATCACTAATATAATAAAGTGCTATAACATAATGTTAGTGTTATTTTAGATTTACAGAACATACAGTATGTTCATAGTGTTGTATAAAAGTGTAAAAATACACCAGGTAGTGATTTACGCAGATATCTCTTCATCTTTAGAGTGATGTAATTGATTTATCGGTTATGATTTCTGTAAACGCTCCTTCCTGTGATCAATAAAATCCTCTAATACATTTGTTTATTTTTATTTTTTCAGCAATTCTATAAAGTTGGTGAACTTGTGCTCGATCTTTATTAGCACATGGCTAACCGCTGCAGGCTTCATACACTTGGTACGTACATTTATTCAAACTTTATTTCCACTGAACACCTTAAATACTCTTTCATTCTCACAACATCTGTACTGTTAGTGTTCTTCAATCATCCTGCCTGTGCTTATAATTCTTCATGATTAATTTAATGGTGTATAAACAACAGTCCGAGTTCGTGCCAGAGCGAGTGTGATGACGCGGGTTTATATTTCAGGTGGAAAACTCAGGAGATCCGTGGGAAAACTTCCAGAATTTCCAGCAGCTGTCCTACTGGGAGTGTGTGTATTTGCTCATGGTGACGATGTCCACTGTGGGTTACGGAGACGTGTGTGCTAAAACTACACTCGGACGCCTCTTCATGGTCTTCTTCATCCTCGGAGGACTGGTAAAACACAAACCAATCCCATAATCCCTCTCTCCTAACTCTTCACAGTGAATAACACTGTCCGAGGTGGACTGTCCGGAATTCTGCTTCGGATCCCGTCCTAATCCAAATGTTCCACTTCCTGTGTGTGTGTTTTGTGTTTGTTATGGTTGTCTCTAAAGCCCATAATTCCTCTGTCCTGGCTTGAACAGAAATGAATCACAGTCCAGGACTTTCTGTACAGTTGTAAATGCTCCTTAGTTCTCCTCACCAAATTTCCAACAAACTTCATGAAGGGCTGAGGAGAAGAATAACATCATCACGCGTGTCACATCCTGCACAAGACACGACTGACTGCTGTTTTATTCCTCTTACACCACAGCAATTTCCCAACTATTACAGTTTTATAGAGTTTAAAGCGCGGCACGTCGTACTTTTATAGTCACATGTAATGTGAAACGAGTGAATTCCTGTTCTCGCTTACGTTACAGCAGCTATAAACACTCGTTCCCTCACCAGCCTCTCTTTATTCTCTCTCTTAAAGTCAATAAGAAAATAATCGCAGCTTGTTACGCATGTTAGTGAGAAACCGCAAAGAAGCGTAAACTCCTCTGTCCTGAAGACGTCGGAAAACTTAAAGTTACAGCTTTACCTCTGACTGTTACAAAGCGCTGACACTGGAGACTCCTTCCATACATGTTACATAAACGTCTCCTCACATAAACGATTTCACACATTCTTTAATCCGTGTATCCGTGTGAAGCGACCTCCGTACACGTCCCTGTGAATGAGCTGTTGCTATAGAAACGATAACGTATTAGAACGAGCGCATTAATATTAATATAACCCTGAACTACTGTCGGAGCTGCTGTTCTAGAAAACTAATCAACACAAGAATTGATGTCATGGTTATTACAGTCAGTGGATTTGCTCCTGTCTGTAACTTTCCAGTCAGGAATTAAAGTAGGAATTTTAATGAATTATTATGCAAAAGGGAATTATTTACAGGCTGTTGTTTTTCAGATAAACAAATAATATAATAGTGAAATAACTAAAACATTAAATAACGACTGTCTGTTGATTTCCATTAGATCACATCGTATTTATGGCTGTAATATATAATAAATATCTTATTATTTATAGTACCTACAATAAAAAAGATGAGGATTTAGTTTTAGTGCAGCTGTGTGGCGTGAGTCGATGTTAACCCTTCAGCCCTGACATGAGCGTTTGTTGGACTAAACATGGCTTAAAGAGTTTATTCTTCTTCTATTATTCTTTAAACTTCAGTTTCTTCTCTAAACCCTGAGATGAGTGCAGACTTTATTTTAATAATTCAAGCATGAAATGAAATGCCCACTTTCCTCCAGACGCCGTCAATCAGCCGAGACGTGTTCGGTGTTTGCTCACGAGTCATGATCAGACGGGATTAGTCTTCCATGTAGAGGTGGCTAATGTCGTTACTACAGGAGTCTCTCTGCGGGATTAGTCTCACCTCAGCGGTGGTTTAGTTTAGTGAAACTCAGCACAAGCATCAGACTCGGGTAGGAGGTGTGGTTTAAAGTCTTCGTCATGATACGCTTGTTTTAATTGTTAGTTAAATTTCGTAGCGAGACAGAAGACGCAAACTCGAACCCGTGTTGGCTGATTGAATGCATTTAGGAGACATTTGGAACATTCCATTTTTTATTGAAACTCCCTGTAATATCTATAAACTAACATTTTCATCTGTCTCTCTTCCTATGACATGTAAAAAAAAAAAATCCTTCTCCGTCTCCTTTAATGTCCATCTGTTTTTCAGTCTCTTCCTCTGTCTCCTGTCCTCTCCTCAGGCCATGTTTGCCAGCTACGTCCCTGAAATCATAGAATTAATAGGAAACCGTAAGAAATATGGCGGTTCCTATAGTGCAGTAAATGGGAGAAAGTAAGTATTGTGTGTTTGTTGTCGGCCGATTCCCGCCTGCATGCCCCCTTTTTCTTTTTTTTTCTGTGTCTCGTGCATGTAGGCCATGTTCGCTCGCTACGTGCCAGAAATCGCTGCTCTCATCCTTAATCGACAGAAATACGGCGGGACGTATAACTCGACCCGAGGCCGAAAGTAAGTCTCACTAACCACAACTGCACGCTTTTTCTAAAAACACCACTGAAAGAGGAAGTTTAATTTAATTACTGAAAGGTTTTATACTTTAGGACAGTCTTAGTGTTTAGGACACATTCTTAGAGTTTACTACACAGTTTCAGTCTTAGAGACACAGTCTTAGAGTTTGGGACACAATTTTAGAGTTTAGTAAACAGTCTTAGAATTAAGAACACAGTCTTAGAGTTTAGGACAAAGTCATAGAGTTTGGAGCACAGTTTCAGAGTTTGAGACACAGTCTTAGACTTTAGGACACATCCTTAGAGATTGAGACACATTCTTAGAGTTTGGGACACAGTCACCCAGTTTAGTACACAGTCTTAGAGTTTGGGACCGCAGTTTTAGTGTTTGACACACAGTCTTAAAATTCAGGACACAGTCTTAGAGTTTAGGACACAGTCTTAGTGTTTGGGACACAGTCTTAGTGTTTGGGACACAGTCTTAGGCTTTAGGACACAATCTTAAAGTTTAGGACACAATTTAAAAGTTCAGGACACACAAATTCAGGTCTTAGAGTTGGGAAACAGTCTTAATGTTTAGGACACATTCTTAGAGACACAGTCAGAGAGTGTGGGACTACAGTCTTAGAGTTTAGGACACAGTCTTAGTGTTTGGGACACAGTCTTAGTGTGTGGGACCACAGTCTTAGTGTTTGGGACACAGTCTTAGTGTGTGGGACCGCAGTCTTAGAGTTTAGGACACAGTCTTAGTGTTTGGGACCACAGTCTTAGAGTTTAGGACACAGTCTTAGAGTTTAGGACACAGTCATAGAGTTTGGGACCACAGTCTTAGTGTTTGGAATCACAGTCTTAGAGTTTAGGACACAGTCTTAGAGTTTAGGACACAGTCTTAGTGTTTAGGACCACAGTCTTAGAGTTCAAACAGAAGTTCATCCTCTTTGTTTTGAATTCTGTGGTTCTGGTTTGGGTTTTAAACTCTGGGAGTTTGGGGATTTGGTGCACGTCCCTTTAGCGCTTCCTGTGTCCTGTGCTGTTCCTGCTTGCAGAGCTGCACTGTTTTCAGAGGAAACTGAAGCTTTGGTGTTTATCTGTGGCTTTTTGTGCTGTTTACATGCAGAGTCTAAACGTCTGTCTGTCCACTTCCCTACGTTCACACTAGCAGCTGATGAGTCTCTCATGTCGCTTGTAGGCGTGTAGCAACCTCTACTGTTTCCTCTTGTGGGCGTGGCCTATCCAGCATTTATTTTTTTAGCTTTTTGACAAATCACCTTCAACCCACTATATGATTAATGCACATGACTTTTGTTTTAAATGTATTTAAGTGTGATTTACGTGTTATATTCTTGACTTTGTACTCGCAAAATGAGCTAACTGTACTAGCTACATACACTCACCAGAGGCTCCAACGATCTCCGCTGCTTCCTACCAAACTTTAGTTTTTTTCTATCATTATACACATTTAATGAGAGATCTTATATGACAGGAGAAGATGAAACCACGTTTATAAGTTTTTCTTCCATTTTCATATCAGACATTAAACTGCAGGTAGGAACTAAAGTTGTGAGCACGGAACTGAAGAAACGTCGGACCGCACGCGCCGTAGGATCAGTCCGAGGATCAGTCGAGCAATCGTTTGGATTTGTTGATTTACAGCATCACTGCTAATTTGCACAGAATTGAGAAAGTCTTGATTAAAATGTTGCTCGTTGCTGAAATCGCAGCTCTGTGTCTCGGACATGTTCAGAAGATAAGAAAATAAACGATCACTCGCTAGTGTGAATGTAGAATGAGACCTGATTTTATTTCATCAGTTGTCAGAAGTAGTAGTAGCAATAATAATAATAATATTAATAATAATAATAATAATAATAATGTGTAATAGTAGCAGAGTTAATACAGTAAAGAGATGTTCTATACTTATAGTATATATGAAAATTAAAAATAATGACATGCCGTGTGAACAGCCTGTTGATATTAAATGTTAGTTATATAATGTATAATTACTGTATTACTATATTATTACTATAAATTTAATACTATATCACTATAAATCTAATAATATTTTAATAGATTTTAGTGTCGTATGAGATTCTTATTAAAACTGCCTGTTTTAAATAATTTATTCATTATTATTTAATGAATAAATTCTGGATGTTTCGTTGCTTTCTGAAATCTGATGACGTAAATAAGATTCCTCACAGTGGACAGATGTTTGGAAAAGAAAAGCAGGTCTACAGCGTTTTTATTTGCTGTTGTATGGGTATTATTGGCTCTCGCAAAGAGTAGCGTAAATATATCTGAGACATGTTGCTGTAAATCAGACCAAAAGTCAAGACCTAATCAAAGACTTGATCCAAAAGGCAGAGAAACACAACAGAGCTCTGACACCAAAACTGAAAAACTTTTATTTCAGAAAAGCCTTGGACAGATTAAGTGGCTCAGAAATGCTCAGAACGTAAGCAGATTCAATTCCTCCAACGTTTAGAGAGAGACAAATGCACTCATATCCATTAACACCACTTTCCCAAACAGCTGGAGGACTTCCAGAGTGTTTAGTGTGTCGTCCAAACGGCATGACCGGATACTCACACTGAGCCGGAGTGTTAATGAAAGCTGTGTTCAGGCGTCTTAAACGTCTCAGACTTTAGTCCACACTGGAAGAGAATCTTCTTCTCAAAGAAGACAATCCCTTAATTCTGTTCGTGGCCTGAAAGTAAGAAAGTAAGAGGTGTTTTATTAGAGATCTGCACTTCGAATGAAATGATACAGGAAATGTAAACAGATGAGATTGGAATAAAGTGCTGCAGGGATGACGTATTTTTGTAGGTCGACCCGGAGGTTCGCATCAGCCTGCTTCCCTCGACAAAAAGCCAGGAGGAGTTTCCCATTGGCATTTGGATTATTGCAGAAAGTAAAGTTTATGATTCTTACACGTTTTGTTCATTTCACAAACTTGTATGACTTTTGAAGCCTAAATAGAATCAGCAGAAGTAAAAGGCTAAAGGCTATAAACGAACCGCACGACGGTCACATGACTTCAACGTCACCACCTCTAAACTTCCCACAACTCTTTCAATCTTTATTTAAAACATGTTCCCTGATAAAGATGCACTGGGCTCTCTTTGCAGATGAATCTGCCCCCCAAACGTTTTTGGGAATGTGTCCATGTTGCATTATTTTGGAGAAAATTCGGTTTGTTTATGTGCTGAAGATGTTTTCCTGTTCGGCGTGAGGGCGTTTATTGTCCCCTACAATCTCTGTAGTCTTGTTTAGCCACTTGTTAGCAACCTCCTTTTTCAAGACACGTAAAAGCTTAAAAAATCACAAGTGGGTTGTTACTGATGTATTTTATGTTGTAGAATAATACGTGAAAATATCTTGGGCTTGTGATAACTACAGACCTTATGATAGATTTTCCTGAGTTCACTTAGAATCAGGAAGAAGTCTGAGTTCACGCTGCTGCCACAACCTCAAAGCTCTTCAAAGTTTACTGAAGCAGACACAAAAAGGTATTCTGAGTTATCTATATGCGATATCTGCGGAAACAAAGACGTCAGACAAAAAGCGTAGCAGAGAGCAGAAGTGGCGGTTGACGTGTTTCACAAAGTGAGATTATGTCACGGAGTGTCCGAGCTCAGAACAGAAGAAGAACAAAAGATATCACGAGGTCAGCGCAGAGCGTGCTGAAATATATTCATAATATATCACCTTATTTCAGGCATTTAACCAAAAACCCACTGATTTCAGGACGATGGACCCGGAAGTGCAGGAACGCTAACTCGTTTCCGGGTTTTAGGACTCATTCCTGCGGCACTTTATTCTGAACTGGAGTGGGCGTGTCTAAATGTCTGATAGCAGTTGGTAAGCGGTTCCCGAGTCTAGTGGCGTAGACAGCAGCACGCCTTTCTTCTAAGCGTGACTCACAGAGCTGTGTTCTGACTGAGCCATAATTCTAACTGTGAATGATCCTCAAATAAAAACCGAATATTTTCAACAATCAGACAGGAAGTTATTGTAGACTCTGAATAAAATCTGCTTGTATGCTGATCACTTCCTGCTTGGTGGTTTGTTTGTTTTTCCTGCTAGTTGATGAGTTTTGTGTGTTTTATTTCGCAGGCATATTGTGGTGTGCGGTCACATCACTCTGGAAAGTGTTTCCAACTTCCTCAAAGACTTCCTTCACAAGGACAGGGATGATGTCAATGTAGAAATTGTTTTTCTCCATAAGTAAGTGCACTGTGTTGTATAACGAGTGGATATTAGGAGTGGGGAAATATAATAAAGATGCCACTCTGTGTGATGAGAGTTAGTTTTCACCAAAGCGACGTGGAAGTTCAATTTAATTCAGTTAAACAGTTCAATTTCTAGATGAGCTGCATTCATGAAATTTTCATTTCAGCCCTAATTAGAAAGATATTACAGAGAGATTCTCAAAATGTGGATAATTGTTGGCTTTATGTTCGATTTTATACTGAAAAAAAAACATTCTTTATAACAGCACTTTATTTATTTTTTATTAAATCATTTAAAATGAGTTTTTCTTTGGAGAGCCACAGTGAAATGAATATTTTACATCATCCTAGAAGGCTAGAAGTTTTGCACATTTAATTAGTTAGAAGCCTTATTTGCACAAATCAATGTACATTTTTGAAATAACGTCAAATAAAAGATCCACTGATACAGGATGAATTGTGATATCTGTTATTTTAAACACTTTTCCTATTCGCCTCTAGTGTCTTGCCTTAGAGGGCGGAGTCAATGCAAATAGGTTAATTTATTCATTTATCCAATGTCATTTCATCACTTAAATGATCTTTTTAAGGTTTGTTTATTTAAAAGTTCATTTTATTTTACGCCACAGACTATTTTGTAATTTTATAAGGAAAGTTGGACATAAATTCACCACACCTTGTTGGCATTTTATCTAAATGTCTAAAGAATCTAGTATTTAGGTTTAATTCAGTCTAAGATCTCGCGGTTTTGTATTTTTTTGTCACAGTATTTCCCCTAATCTTGAGTTGGAAGCCTTATTCAAGCGCCACTTCACTCAGGTAGAGTTCTACCAGGGCTCCGTCCTAAATCCACACGATCTGGCCCGAGTCAAGGTGCGAGTTTCTTTTAAACTAAATCACTGACACTTTGCTTTACTACACGAGCTTTATTTGTGAGTATGTGAGTATAAAGCTTTAGCGGTAGATGCTGTGTATTTAAATCTCACGTCTCACTTTTTTATATTTGCTTTATAGATTGAATCAGCAGACGCATGTTTAATTTTAGCCAATAAATACTGCGCAGACCCCGACGCTGAGGATGCGTCCAACATCATGAGGTGAGACACGCTTATACACCTCGAGTGAGTGTTTTATTTATTTATTTATTTATTTTAATATGAGCTCTTGCCCTCAGTGTGTTTTCAGAAATGTATAAAATGAAATTGAGACTCACAAGGAAGGAGTTCCAACAATGAAAAATCTTTGTTGCTTTGTGGTTTTTTTTTTCCAACAGAGTGATATCTATTAAAAACTACCATCCAAAGATCCGCATCATCACCCAGATGCTTCAGTATCACAATAAGGTAAGAAATGTCATGTTCTCACAATACAGAGACTGGATTAGGAATAAAAAGGACACAAGAAAGTAGTACACAAGTCTGAGTCCAGCACCAGGAGGTGTTCTGATGATTTTCTGCTAATATAACTCTGAAAAGTGTTTTATTAGATCATTCACATGAGTAGTGATGCATAAGTATAACTGTAGTATACTACATTTCTGCAGGCTCACTTGTTGAACATCCCGAGCTGGAACTGGAAGGAAGGTGATGATGCGATTTGTCTGGCAGAACTGAAGCTGGGATTCATCGCTCAGAGCTGCTTAGCGCAGGGGCTCTCCACCATGCTGGCTAATCTCTTCTCCATGAGGTCATACATTAAGGTAACACCTCCAATTACAATTACACCTGTTAATAAACAATCCATCACGCTTAGCTAGTACAACACCAGTGGGCTGTTAAATAGCCGTGTTTTATTCCTCTTCTACCACAGCAGTTTGCTAACATTTGCTGTTTTTTTATTTATTAAAGAACGACACATCAAAATTTTATTAGTTTATAGTTACATTTAATGATGTGGAACTTGAGAAGCAAGTTAATTCCTGTTTGCGCTTACGTTATAGCAGCTATAAACAGTCATTCCTTCACTAGACAAAAAAAAACGCAGCTTGTTGCGCATGTTAGTGAGAAACCGCAAAGAAGCGTAAACTCCTCTGTCCTGAAGATGTCGGAAAACTTAACTTTACATCTTCACCTCTGACTGTTACAAAGCGCTGACACTGGAGACTCCTTCCAGAAATGGTGCATAAACTTACAATCTCCTTACAGTAAAACTTCACCATATCAACGATTTTTAAATCTGTTTATTATCAGTGGAGCGTCTACTGAAAACACCCCTGTAAATGAGCCGTTACTATGGAAACAATAGCATATTAGAACGAGTGCATTGGTATAAACCTGCGCTACTGTCAGAGCTGCTGTTATAGAGAATTAATCAACACCTTTGTGTCTTTAATTCGTTAATTGTGATGCTGAATGTGTGACCTGATGAACTTAGATTGAAGAGGACACGTGGCAGAAGTATTACCTGGAAGGAGTAGCTAATGAAATGTACACTGAGTATCTGTCCAGTGCTTTTGTGGGTTTATCGTTCCCCATGGTGTGTGAGTAAGTATATTTTTATTATTATTATTATTATTATTCCACTTTATGATTCAGGAATGAAAGTTTTTCTGCTCTATCTACACACACACACACACACACACACGTCCACTTTCTGTACATAGCACATGTTATATGTTTTCAGGTTGTGTTATGTGAAGCTGAAGCTCCTCCTGATAGCCATCGAGTATAAATCTGATCAGAGAGAGAGCAGGTCAGTGCTGCGTTATATTACACTCGAAATAATTTACACTCTACATTCATTTTAACAAATCTCACCTGAACATTAGTCTCATGTTAACATTTAGTGAATATGTATATGTATAGAGTAATTAATTCTTTCTTTTTATGATGTGTGTGTGTGTGTGTTGCAGTACACTTATTAACCCGGGCAATCATGTAAAGATGCAGGAAGGAACACTGGGTTTCTTTATCGCCAGCGATGCCAAAGAAGTAAAGAGGTACTTAAGTCGATTTTCTGAGCTCCACATTATTAAAATCACCAAAAAATTTTCTTGATTAGAAGCGTCTAAGATGAGGGTTTTTCAATCATCTCTAAACTCTTTAAAAACAAACACTCACCTTTAAATTTTAAATAAAATCATGGAAAGAAAATGCAGACTGGAGAATGGAATATAATTTTTTTTCCCTTTGTTGTCAAATGTAGTACGATGGAACATAAAATCAAGAGACAAGTTAAAAATGAAAAGATTAACACAATGATATGTGAATGAGAAGATGTTAAGCATTGAAATAAATTTAACAGGAAGCTAGTATATAGATTAGTTCTAGTTGTAATTATCACTAATCACTGGGTTTTATTTATCAATATTTATCAATAATCCACACTCATTCTTCAGCAGTGCATGGAATAGCACTTGATCCAGCACATCCTGTTATTAATGAAGCCACAAGATACTAAATCGAGGTCATGAAATCTTAATGTGTGTACAGGATGTTATTACACTTTTAATTCACCATTTTGTTTTCTTTTAATTAATAAAATAACATTTGTGTTAATTTGATACACACTTCTGTAATAAAAACGTGTCCACAGTTTGAATGATAAGCTGACCGAGCGCTCGCTCATCTGCTACACTTACACCTGTTGCTCAGGTGCTGTTCATAACTTTTTTTTAATCCATAAAAATTCAGTCATAATGTCTCTGATTAAGATACGTGTCCTCTGATGTCCTCTGTGCATTATAAAGGGACTTTATAAATTTAAATAATTAACATTACTGTGCAAAAGTCTTGGCACCCTATTTTTTTAGTACAAACTTTGTTATAGATGTTTATTTTCTGACTTCTACATTATTGATTCAGTACAAAAACATTTTAGATTCCAAACATTAGTTTTCCAGCACAAAATGAAATGTTCCAGAAAAATGTTTGTATGTCAGTAAAGAAAGCAGCAGATTCCATAAGAGACACTTTTCAGATAAAAACATAATGAAGGCTGCTGGGTTTCGCTGCAGAAATAAGAAGCGAGTCGACAGTCAAAGTCTCCAGAAGAACTGTGGCTGCTTCTGCAAGATGCTCAGTAACACTTCCAGCTCATTTCCTTATAAAACTGCACACACTGCACCTCAGATACTGCTTTATTTATTTAAAGTGAAGGATCGTCACATTAAATACTGACTTTGTTTCATTCACTACTGTTTACTGCTCTTTATAGGATTTTTTTTAAATACAGAAACATTTAATTTCATTATTTTTGAAGGCGTCTTTACTCTACAGCATTTCTTTGCATGTGCATAAGACTTTTGCACAGAACTGTATTTAATCAGAAAGCATTTCGTGTCCTCTTTAGTAGCTAATGAAATAGCTAATGAAGTCTTTACTTTTGTCCTTGAATGACATTCCACAGTGATTTTGAGTGCATTTACAACCAAAACCTAAATTTCAGCGGGACATATTGTGGTTATATCAAACTGCCAGACAGTGGTGCTGGATTTAACGCTGCTCCTCGCTCGAGCCGAAGTCACGCAAGAAACCTGCGTATGTGTAACTGATTCACGCCTCTGTTTTAGACAAACTCCGCCTACATGTGCGTAACTCTCACACAGCACCTGAATAGTGCTGAGGTCTGAATCCTGATGAGTGTAGTTTCAGTATTAAATCCTCACTTATCTCTGAATACAGATCTTAGCGTGTTCACTGAGATGCTTTAGTGATGCACTGATGTCTTTCCATCTCCTCAGAGCTCTTTACTACTGCAAAGCTTGTCATGATGACATCTCAGACCCCAAAAGGATAAAGAAGTGCGGCTGCAAACGACGTAAGTTGTAATAATGACAAGGACGTTTCCATGTCTACAGTTGGGTCCAGTCCATCATATTTATACACTTTCAGAAAAAAAGGTTCTTTCTGGGTTTTTCTGATAATTAGGAAGTTCTTACATCCTAAAGAGGACTTGGAACCCTTTGTGATTGGCTAGTACTCAGTTGAGTAGAACTTTTATGGGTTCCACCAAAGGTACCCTAAAACGTTCTAGACTGAACTGTGTACCACGCCCACTAAAATATTAATTTCTGACAATTTTGTGATATGCCATGTCACACATGAGGAAAGTCTAATTAATTCTTCTACATGAATTTTTTAACATTACGTTTTTGACATGTTCCTGCTTTTCTGCTGCCGTGGAAATGACTCAATCTTATCATTCATGTCTGTTAGTGACGTATTGTGAGTAAACTCTGCTTTTCTCTCTCTCCTGTGAAGGTTGCATATGGTTCTGGTTTATCCTGTTACTGCATGTAATCTTTTGCTTCCTAAACCCTCGCTAGACTGGACATTGTTGCTATCAGAAGGTCTCCCTAAGGGTGTTAAACGTTTTAATAATTATCTGTTATTAATAGGTCCTATTCCTGATAGTGTCTGTAGTCTCTAAATCCTAGACCCAGCTGATGGAAGCCATGCATGACCTCCATGTTACATGTGCATGATGCATGAAATCTGTAAAAACCCAAGTATGTTATATGCTACTGTACAACTGAAATTCTTCTGAAAACTCTTGCTATATGCTCATGGATGACCAAAACGTATGGGTCGATTGCATTTTGTGCTAATTGTCACATCCTCCATGTTGGCTTCCACCAAAAGTCTGTTCCCTTTATACCTCAGACATCTGACAGGGCTCATCTTGGGCCTACATGCAGTTCTACAGTTAATTGGTTTTTAGATGCCCCAACAGTTCTGTAGTACTGTGTAGAGTTTAGTTATTCCTAAGGACTCAATACTGGGTTCCTCTATATGTCTAAAGTTCTTCAGAATGCAGTGCTAGGTCCTGTTATAGTTCTCAAGCTTTTTTTAAGTCTCAATACTGAGTTATTCTATTAGACTCTAGTTCTTCTAGGCATACTGTCATATCCTTTTTAGTTCATCAGGGGTTATAGCTGGGTTCCTCTTTAGTTCCCTCTAATTCCAGTACTAGGTTCCTCTGTAGTTACCTTGAATTTCAGAAAAAAATTCCTTTATAGTTGTTTAATTCTTCCAGGCTCAGGCCTGGGTCTCTCTATAGTTCTGTAGTTCTTCAGGTCTTGATATTGGTTCTCTCTATAGTTCTGGAGTTCTTCAGGTCTTGATATTGGGTCTCTCTATAGTTCTGGAGTTCTTCAGGTCTTGATATTGGGTCTCTCTATAGTTCTGGAGTTCTTCAGGTCTTGATATTAGTTCTCTCTATAGTTCTGGAGTTCTTCAGGTCTTGACATTGGTTCTCTCTATAGTTCTGGAGTTCTTCAGGTCTTGATATGGGTTCTCTCTATAGTTCTGGAGTTCTTCAGGTCTTGATATTGGGTCTCTCTATAGTTCTGGAGTTCTTCAGGTCTTGATATTGGGTCTCTCTATAGTTCTGGAGTTCTTCAGGTCTTGATATTGGGTCTCTCTATAGTTCTGGAGTTCTTCAGGTCTTGATATTGGGTCTCTCTATAGTTCTGTAGTTCTTCAGGTCTTGATATTGGGTCTCTCTATAGTTCTGGAGTTCTTCAGGTCTTGATATTGGGTCTCTCTATAGTTCTGGAGTTCTTCAGGTCTTGATATTGGGTCTCTCTATAGTTCTGGAGTTCTTCAGGTCTTGATATTGGTTCTCTCTATAGTTCTGGAGTTCTTCAGGTCTTGACATTGGTTCTCTCTATAGTTCTGGAGTTCTTCAGGTCTTGATATGGGTTCTCTCTATAGTTCTGGAGTTCTTCAGGTCTTGATATTGGGTCTCTCTATAGTTCTGGAGTTCTTCAGGTCTTGATATTGGGTCTCTCTATAGTTCTGGAGTTCTTCAGGTCTTGATATTGGGTCTCTCTATAGTTCTGGAGTTCTTCAGGTCTTGATATTGGGTCTCTCTATAGTTCTGGAGTTCTTCAGGTCTTGATATTGGTTCTCTCTATCATTCTGGAGTTCTTCAGGTCTTGATATTGGGTCTCTCTATAGTTCTGGAGTTCTTCAGGTCTTGATATTGGGTCTCTCTCTACAGTTCTGGAGTTCTTCAGGGCTCAATCCTAGGTATGTTTATAGTTTAATTAACTCTGGCTTCGATTGAGAAGCTTCATGCCACTAGATCAGCCAAATGGTCATTGATCTTCATTCACTTCGACCGCAAAGGAGCATTCAACAAGGTCAATCACAAGACTCTCCTGTTCATGTTCATTAGCCTTGGAATTGCCTAGAAGGTTTCCTATCTGGTGAAATGGAGGGGATCCACATCTACTTCATGCAGACTCTCCACCGGTGTCCCACAAGGCTCGATGCTGGGTTCTCTTCTGTTTTCCTACTATACCCTCTCTCAATGAGGTTGTATTCTCTCCTGGTTTTCAGACCACTGTTATGGTGTTGACACTGAACTCATCCAGTCATGTTTCTGCACAGATCTTGTCATGAATGACAACTCACTAGCTGAAGCTAAATCCCAGCAATGCTATATATGCTTGGAGATGTTGTGATCTCCTTGGACAACTCTTGGATCACACTATCTGGCATATAACACAGTCTTGGGGTAGTTCTGGACTATCCTTTTCTCCTAACTTTATTAACCTGACTCGGTCATGCAGGTTTCTCTTTTACAACATTAAGAGGACCATTTCTATCTACGGAGGCAACTCAGGTGCTTGTTCAGTCCCTTGTCATAGGGAAACTGGACTACTGCAGCTTCCTCCTGGAAGGTCTTCCCTTCCCTGCATGATACCTGACTCATACAATTAATCCAGAATTCAGCTACATATTCCCAAGTTCTTCCACACCACTCCAATGCTGTTTCCCTCCACTGGCTTCAGATCTAAAACTCCGATGCTTGCCCAAAATGCCAAAGACCAGCACCTGCCTACCTGAAGACTCTTTCACATCCCACTCTACACTCTGCTTCCAGCCTGTAGCTGGACCCACCATCCCTCAAGATATAAGGAAGACCTGCGTCGAGACTCTTCTCTGTCCTGGCACCCAGGTGGTGGAGAGAAAAAAATTTGCGCTCTCTTTCCATGCTGTACTAACCTTTCTAACAGGGTTTTAATTTGATGGTATTCTTAGATGCTGAACTTTTGAACTAGCCTGAGGACATGTTTTTGATAGAGATTACAAAGCACTTATATAAGGTGATCTGGATAGGATGTCTGCTAAGTGCTATTAATATAGTAATATTTGTTCCTGTTAGAGTTCTTGAGGTTTTTAGGGCTCAACACTAAGTTATTCTCTAGTTCTTCAAGGCATACTGTCATATCCTTTTTAGTTCATCAAGGGTTATAGCTGGGTTCCTCTATAATTCTCTCTATATACAGTAACAGTTTCCTCTGTAATTTCCTTAAATTTCAGGGATAGGTTCCTCTATAGTTGTTTAATTCTTCAAGTCTCAATCCTGGGTCTCTCTGTAGTTCTGTAGTGTTTCAGGGCTCAATCTTAGGTGTCTTTATAGTTCTGGAGACCTTCAAGGCTCAATCCTGGGTCCCCAGTTCTTCAGGGTTTAATACCTTGTCTCGTTATTGTGTTATAGTTCATCAAGGCTCAATACTCAAATATTCATTTCAGTGGATCTTCATGACTCAATACAGGATTTCTCTGTAGTTCTTAAGTTCTTTAGGACTTAATACTGGATCCTTCTGTAGTTTCAAGTTCCTCATTTACCTTCTCCTCTTATTCCCTTTATTCATTTCTGTGACTTCAGCCAAGAAGGCGGGCAGCCGCCGAATGCGCCTGGCGTGTTGTTTAGGTTGCGGCGAGGCTGAGCACGGCTGCTCGTGCACGTCTCGCAGCACTCGTAGTAACATGGAGACTCCGCCATGTGCCTTGCCTCTTTCTCCCACCTCTGTTAGTGATAAGTCGGCCACTTTACGCTCCTGTAAGTCCTTCCATAGTCGTCTCGCCTGTTACCTAAACATGGCTACATCATGATGTTGTGGCTGTGCTTTTATTACACTCGCATGTGCAGATGTTTAGTAGCGGCTGTGAGCTTCTGGCTGTTTAATCGCATGTTTTATGTTTTAAATAAAATACCTAACTAACTGATCATTCCAATGTACTGTTGAATTTTAACGTGCTTTTTTTTTATTTACATACATTACCAAAAGCAGCCATTCAGTTCCTTATCAAAGAGCAGAGTGTTATCTAATCAGGCTTCATGCTTATGTTCTTACTTTCACATCCTTGGGCCTTATTTATCAAACTGGATAAAAACAAATGAATTCGTAAATTATTCATAGGAACATTTACACAACAAATGTGGTTTTCTTGAAAATCTAGTTAGTTGGGGAAAATGTTTGTAAATTTCCATATAAGGAGACTCACAAATATGAACCTGATGAGAATTGATTGGCTTCGAATCCTATAAATGTCGAAGATTTATTGCGATTTTATATACAGATTACACTGTCAAGTTTAAATCACTTATTTACTACAATTACACCAACATTTTATGAAACTCAGTCATTTAATATTAATAAATATTGACCAAATTAAATTAAGACATAAATTAAGACAAATAATACTTGCTATTTAATTGGGATAAAAGTAATGGCGCCCTAGAAAAGGAGGAAGAGTTATTGTCTATGGTAGCTAAAGCGCTGCAGTGGCTGAGCTGCATTAGTGGAAGGTTTAGCACAGGCCACACTTAGTAAGTAAGTAAAATTTACTTATAAAGTGCTATTCTAGACAGTTGTCACATAGTGCTGCACAATATATATATATATAAAAGACAATAAAGCAGTATGAACATAAACGAGACAGGGAATAACAACACAGTACAACATAACACACAGCCATAAAGTAAGACATAGCGTAAACCATTTAAAACAAAAAACAACACATCATCCAGTATAAGCTAGGTGAAAGCCAGTTTGTAAAAGGTTTTTATGAGTTTCTTAAAACACGGAGTGTGCTGATCTTAAGCTCAAAGGAAGATCATTCCAAAGTCTAGGCTCAAGAACAGCAAACGCTTTCTCTTGGTTTTTAATTTAGACCTTCGGCTCCTAGATTTAGGAGTGCACTTTCGCCTTTTAGTCATCATTTTGTTGTTTTCTTGTTTCTTATGAGGTTTTGTGGGTATGGCTAAATGTTAATCAGCCGTGCCATGAACATGTTTGGTAATTTACTTACCAGCATATGCATGTGAGTACGAAAAAAACCAGCAAAAAATTGTAAATCTGGTGGGAAATTTTAGTTCAGTTTGGCCACAAAAACGTTTCCACACTTCTTTACTAAAAGATGATAAATGAGGCCTGATGTTAGCACCACATTTAGTTGCTGGCTGTAGTTTAATAGTTCTTAGATCTAACCTGCTTTAATGACTAACTCACCATTTCACTGCAGTGTAAACTGTCTTTATCCTCCTAACATTATGTTTGCATTTTTCTCAGCTAAAAGTAACTATAACGGATATATCAAATCAAGTGAGTATCCCTTTTCTTCTTTATGTATTAACTGGAGTGTGTTTGTTGTTGTTGCTGCTTCTTCCTTTTTCACTGTCTCTTTACGCTTTCCTGAAAAAAAAAAAAAAAACATGTTCAGAGTGTAAGCAACAAGCTGATTCTGCAGGGTGGCTTTATTCTACCAAGAAACGGCCCAGAACAAATGCTCTTAACATTTTGTTTTGGTTCCTGTGAGGTGCAGTGGGAACAACTAGTATTATTAGTACTAGAAGTAGTATTTGTATATAGTTATAATAGTAGTTGTATTTGTATTAGTAATAGCTGTAGTAGTAGTATAAGTAGAAATTGCATTAGTATTACTAGTACTAGTAGTGGTACTAGTAGCAGCAAGAGTGTAATAGTTAGTGTATTAGTAGTATTAGTACATGTATAGCTGTAGTAGTAGTAATATGAATAGTAATATTAGTATTAATAGTAGTAATAGCAGAATTACTACTACTATACTACCACTATTATTATTATTATTATTATTATTATTGTTATTATTAGCAGAAGCAGCAGAAGTAGTAGTAGTAGTATGATTAGTAACATCTTTGTGAAGACTAGTATATGTTATAATGTCTGAAGTTCTTATGAGGTGTAATGAAGTTCTTATGAAGTCCTTCTGATTATATTAAACCCTTATGAAGACTACCCTATATGAAGTGATATAAAGTCTTGATGTAACACTACAAGTGTACAAGTGAAGTTCTTATGATGTCTAATATATATGTTATGAAGTTTTAATGTAGTCAATATTTATTTATCAGATGTTATCAACTTCTTACGAATACTTCTAGATGGGTTATAAAGTCTTTATAAAGTGCTATTAGTGCACTGAAGTTCTTCTGAGTTCTGCTACTTGTATTATTAAGTCCTCATGAAGTCTACATGTGTCTAAAAGTCCTTCAGGTGTTATCAGCTCATTTTAAATACTACTACAGGTGTTATAAATCCTTTATGAAGTGCTACAAGTGTTATTAAGTTCTAATAATGTCTGCTATATTTTTACGCAGTCTGTGTGTGTTTTAATTTCTATGCATGTTATCAATTCCTTACGAAAGCTACTACATGTGTTACGTCAAATTCTTAACTCTATCACCGTGATCACGTTCCTCTTTGTCAGTAAAGGATGAGATCAGCCCAGCTCCTAGAGTAAGCTCCCGTCCTGCGCGTGTAAAGCGCTGTGGCTCGGTGCCGCTGGTGAATAACCGTACAGGCTATACGAGACTCGGCCTGCCGCACGGCCTGCTGGGAAACGTCCGTGTGAACGTTCTGCGTGTTAAGTACAGATATCACTCCAGCTATCACACCTCCATCCTGCAGCTGTGTAAGACTCCACCTGGGTGTGGGTTTCTAACACTAACACTAATGTGACCTGACAGAGGTGTGTGTTACTCATGTCTGAGAAGTGTGTGAACACCGCTCACACTAACAAACTGCTGTGTGCTTTGTCGCTATAATAATAATAATAATAATAATAATAATAATAATAATACTGAGTGATGGAGTGGTGTGATAAATCGGAGTTACTGTAATCACACTGAAGTTGATTATTTTCCTATAACAGCACGTCCCCAAGTGAACGCAGGGTTACAAAGCGCTGACACTGGAGACTCCTTCCATAAATGATAATGTCTCCTTACTTCATCGTGTCAACGATTACACACACTTTATAATCCTTTCATCTGGAATGTCTGCTGTACAAGTCCATGTGAATGACCTGTTACTATGGAAACGATAACGTACATTATTAGAAAGAGTGCGTTAACGTAAACCTGTGATTTGCAGCTGTGGTACCCGAGCTACCTACGATCATGCAGTAGAGCTGCTTTAGTTAAACTAGCTCTCTTTTTAGTGGTAAAGTGATAGCATTATTTTTTTTTTAGTTTTTAAATCAGATCCCTTGTAATGAGCTTCACAAATTGTATTGTGAACTGAACCCCTTCCACCTGAATTATTTGCCTAGGGTTGTGAAATATTTAGTATTACTGAGTTCATGTATTTTATTATTCCAATTTTATGTTGTAAAATTATATATATAATGTGATATTGACATTTCTGTGACACTATATTACATTTTTCTTATACATACAAGTTCGTTAGCTTCCTCAAATAACCCGAAGAGGTTTCTGCTGTTGCTGAGGACAATTTTATTTCCACATCAGTTATCATTAATTAAATAAATAATAAATTAATTAACTTAATTATTAATTAATTTGATTCATGTAACACATTATAATGCTAATTGTATACAGTATGTGTACGTCTCTGTTAGTGTCTCTGATCTTCTCTCTGACTCTCTGTATATCGGTGTTGTGTACGAGTGTTTCTCGATTCACGTTTGATGATTAAACCCTGCTGTAATGTTCACTGTGTAGCGATGGACGCTCCGGCGGTGCAGCAATCCGCTCTGTCACCTAAGAAAAAACAACGCAATGGAGGAATGAGAACTTCACCCAACTGCTCTCCAAAAACTATACGGTAAGAAGAACACACACATGAAGGGGAAACTGTTAATTATGTGCTTGTGTATATCCAGTCATATACGCAGACAGTTACAGTAATGTTTGCTTTCCCTATTTACTGGATTGAGTCCACACCTTCTAGTGATTAACTAGTGTCTAAATTATTGACAGTATTGTAGTAGTAGTAATAATAATAATAATAATAATAATAATAATATAGAACATTGCAGAAAAGTCCCAGCAGTAGCTGTTGCCATTATCTGAGCCTTTTCACAGGCTTGACCCCAAGTAACCCCCATATACATGCCTCGAGATGAACAGTTGAAAGTGTTTCACCCTCATAACCTCAATATATATGTTTATATTTTTCTGAAATAATACGTAAAACATTAGTGAAAAGTTTCCCATCCTTCATATGTTTAAAATAACTGCACAGTTCTTGTTGGACATCTGTTAGGCACAAGTGTTTTTTTCCTGTTGCATTGAAAGCTGTGGTAATTTCAGGAATTTTGACCGTATGTACAGAGACAAGTGGAGCAGAGAGAGATTTTATCTAAAGCCCTTAAAGCTACAGAAATGTGTGAATAAATCAAACACTTCCAGCCTGAAGCAGCAGCATGGCGAGTGTCACTGACTGGATCAGGAGGAAAATCTGGAACCAGAAACACTGATAATGTTTTATAGTTCAAGAGTGAGGAATGAATTAATAAACAGATAAATTAATAAAATCAGCAATGTGATTATTCATGGCACTGGTGAGTGTTGTGCCTTCCAGCAAGATTCTCACTGTTCGTCTGCTCAGCTCAGATAATAAACACATCACATTAACTGGAATACAAGGACAGTTAACTACCTATTAACTATTCTGACAGCTACAGTGAGTGGATAGGATTGGTCAGAATTCGTTTGAGAGCAGGTGGGATTTGGGAGCAGGGGGGATTGGTCGGAATTCCTTTGGTAGCAGGTGTGATTGGTCAGAATTCCTTTGGGACCAGGTGTGATTGGTCATAATTCCTTTGGGAGCAGGTGGGATTGGTCAGAACTTCTAAATTCAATTTCAAATTTCAAAAATTCAAAATTCATATCAACTAAAGTCAATTGCCAAAAACATTTTCTTATTTTAGTTTGTTGGTTTGTTCTGCATGTTGATCTCAGACTCTTGTCAATGTCCAGGCACGACCCTGTGCTGATCCCCAGCCATGATCAGATGGAGACGATGGACGATAACGTGAAGAGGTACGACTCCACTGGAATGTTCCACTGGTGTCCAGCCAAAGACATTGAGAAGGTCATACTGGTGAGTAAGAGTGTGACGATATGTCGCTGTAGAGTGATGAAGAAATCTCAGAGGAAGCAGGTCAAAACCAGAAGTAACGACACGGCTCAGTAATGCAGGAAAGAACTTGCAGTAATTAGCAAAAATACAGAGCTTTAAATAAACAAGTGAGACTAATCAGTAACCATGACAACAGGTTAATTACAACAGAAGGAAAGTGAGGGGAAAAAAATGGGACAACTTAATTAATTTCAATTTAATTATATTTTATTTTATGACTAATTATTATCTAATTATTATATATACACACTATATGCCCAAAAGTTTGTGCACCCCTGCCCATCACACCCATATGTGCTTGGTGAACATCTCACTGCAGATTTATTCCCCCTGTTATAATGAGCTCCACTCTTCTGGGAAGCTTTCCACTAGATGTTGGAGCGTGGCTGTGGGGATTTGTGTTCATTCAGCTACAAGAGCGTTAGTGAGATCAGGCGCTGATGTTGGGATGTTGAGGAGGTCTGGGGTTCAGTCGGTGTTCCAGTTCATCCCAAAGGTGTTCAGTGGGGTTGAGGTCAGGGCTCTGTGCAGGACACTCGAGTTCTTCCACTCCAACCTTCACACACCGTGTCTTCATGGAGCTCACTTTGTGCACAGGGGCATTGTCATGCTGGAACAGGGTTTGAGTCTCTTAGTTCCAGTGAAGGGAAACTGTAAAGCTACAGCACACAAAGACAGTTTGCAGAAGAACCACATATGGGTGTGATGGTCAGGGGTGCACATACTTTTTGGTTGAATATATACAGTATACGTTAATAATTATTTGCCTTACTTTTACTGGCATGTGATATATTACGATTTTTACATTGTTTGTAACAGTATGTTGTTTTTTTCCTCAGACCCGTAGCGAGGCAGCCATGACGGTTCTAAGCGGTCACGTGGTAGTGTGTATTTTCGGCGATGTGAAGTCAGCCGTGGTGGGTCTGAGGAACCTGGTGATGCCTCTACGAGCGAGTAACTTCCACTACCATGAGCTGAAACACATTGTGTTTGTGGGATCACTGGAGTACTTGAAGAGGGAATGGGAGACGTTACACAACTTCCCTAAAGTCTCCATTTTACCTGTGAGTCTATGTGTGCACTGAACCAGCTCACGGAAATTTCATCCATCCAGTGCAATTTACAATATTTTAATCATGTTGTGTGTGTGTGTGTGTGTGTGTGTGTGTGTGTAGGGAACTCCTCTGAGCAGGGCGGATCTGAGAGCCGTCAACATTAACCTTTGTGACATGTGTGTGATCCTGTCAGCCAATCAGAACAACATCGATGATGCATCTCTGCAGGATAAAGAGTGTATCCTCGCCTCGCTCAACATCAAATCCATGCAGTTTGATGACAGTATAGGCCTTCTACAGGCCAACTCACAGGGTATACACACACACACACACACACACACGCACACACACGCACACACACACACACACGCACACACACTTACACACACACACACACACACACACACGCACACACACTTACACACACACACACACACACACACTTGGGGTCAGAAGACATGGGGTAAATCTAGGATCATCTAATGGCTAAAGCCTCAGTCAGTCTTTGATGCATATAGATCTTCTCAGTGGGCCAAGAGCTGGGACTGGTAACAATTCCTCTTGTAGCAAGCAGGATTTGTCCGAATTAATTTTGGAGTGGGCTGGGTGAGACGAAATTCCATTTGGAGAAGATGGGATTGGTTAGAATTCTTTTTGGGGCAGGTGGGATTAGTCAGAGTTCTTTTTGTAGCAGCTGGAATTGTTCAGAATTCCTTTGGGAAGAGGTGGGATTGGTCAGAATTCTTTTGGGAGCAGATGGGGATGGACAGAATTCCTTTGAAAGTGGATGGGATTGATCAAACAAGCAGAACAGGTGAGTTTGATCAGAATTCCTTTGGGAATGGACAAGATTATTCAGGGAGAAGGTGGGATTGGTCAGAATTCCATTGAGAGAAGGTGGGATTGGTCCAAATTCTTTTGGGAGCAGGTTGGATAGGTTTGAATTCTTTTGGGAGCAGGGAGAATTGGTCAGCATTCCTTTAGGAGCAGCTGGGATTGAACAGATTTCCTTTTGGAGCACATAGGATTGGTCATTATTCCTTTAGGAGCAGCTTGGATTGGTCAGAATTCCTTAGAAGCGGACAGCATTGATCAAACGTTGTGTGGGAACAGGTGAGATGGTAAGAATTCCTTTTGGAATGGGTGGGATTGGGATTAAACACTAGTCCTTTGCCCATCTTTACTATAAAGCACTGATGGAAAATGAAGTACTGCTGTAGATGTTAAATCCCGGCTCTGCGTCTGTGCTGCTGTATTTGGATGAAACTGCTACAGTACTGACTTCAGTTAAATTACTATAGTCAGCTAAATCTCTCTCTCTCTCTCTCTCTCTCTGTGTGTGTGTGTGTGTGTGCAGGTTTCACTCCCCCTGGGATGGACCGCTCGTCTCCTGAAAACAGTCCTGTCCATGGTCTGGAGCGACAAAGTTCCATCAGTACGGGAGCTAACATCCCCATCATCACTGAGCTCGGTATACACACACAGACACACACACACGTTTTATACATATACACACACACGCACATACACACACACACACGTTTTATACATACACACACACAAACCTACCTTTTATACACACACACACACGTTTTATACATACACACACACACACACACACACACACGTTTTATACACACACACACACACACACACACACACACACGTTTTATACATACATACACACACGCGCGTTTTATACATACACATACACACACACACACACACACACACACACAGACACACCTTTTATACACACACACACACACACACACACACAGACACACCTTTTATACATACACACACACGTTATATATATATATATACACACACACACCTACCTTTTATACACACAAACACACACACCTACCTTTTATACACACACACACACACGCATCAGGACACATGCATCGTGTGTGTGTGTGTGTGTGTGCACTAAAGTCAGTGTGTGTTTCCTGTCATTAGCTAAGTCAGACAGGCTGCTGAACGCAGTGTGTGTGAGACAGGACAAGAGCTGCGGAACCAACATCCCAATGATCACTGAACTGGGTAAGACACACACACACACACACACACACACACACACACAA
>NC_069721.1:25511332-25531332 GCF_027358585.1 Pangasianodon hypophthalmus | reverse complement strand
CTAGCTGTGATGTAGCTTTCAAGTCTTTTATGCAGACACAGTCACCATGGAAACGAAACAGAACAATCCGAAACGTCAACATTTACCTCAGATGTGTTGTTAAATTACTAAAAATAATCTTCCGTATGCCTAAAATTACTCTATTTACAATTAGCATCAACTTAAACATTAAACAAGCCTCTGTACTGAGAAACTGAGAAGTATAGCTACAGGTGGTGGGTAGTTGTCATGGTAACAAGGAAAGCCTTGTTGTGGCTACATTTCTAAGCTGACTATATACCAAGGTTAGCGATGTAGCTAGCTGTGAAGTAGCGGTTAAGTCTTTTACGCAGACACAGTGACCGTGGAAATGAAACAGAACAATCCGAAATGTCAACATTTACCTCAGATGTGTTGTTAAATTGCTAAAAAAAACTTCTGTATGCCTAAAATTACACTATTTACAGTTAGCATTGACGGCTAAAGAACCCTCTGTACTGAGAAATGGTAGCATGTTGTCAAGGTAACGGGGAAAGCCTTGTCATGGCTATTTATAGCTTGAGTAGTAAATCCTGTGATCTTGTGAAGGCGGCATACAGTTTTCACCTACTATTTAGTGCAGGTGTGTGCGGTTTTGGACATGGCTGTGTGTGCGCGCGCGCGCGCGCGCGCGTGTGTGTGTGTGTGTGTGTGTGTGTATGGGGCGCTTTTTGATGACATCATCATGTTGCTTCTCTAAAGTATATTTAATATAACAGCAGTTGATGGAAACACACATCACCCTGGAATAGAATTTATGACATTTATGACATTGAATGAAATCAGTGCCTGTGTGAGGTGTTCTGTGTGTGTGCGTGTGAGTGTGTGTGTGTGTGAGTGTGAGTGTGTGTGTGAGTGTGTGTGTGAGTGTGTGTGTGAGTGTGTGTGTGTGTGTTCTTCAGTATGGACGTGCCATTTGCTTCTTCACATCAGACTCAGTGTCACATCACACACACCCATGTTAATGTTTCTGTTTGTTTTTGTTTTTTTTTATGTTTGAGCCACAGTTTGTGTTAAAAGGGTTGTGTTTGTGTTAAAACCGTTTTGGTTGCTATGGAAACAGAGATCATTTTGCACTGAAACTGCACTTTAAGCATCTCATAACGCCGCGACATGGACGTGTTCATGAACATCCTCATTAACTCACTGACGCGCCTTTTTCTGTCTTCAGCCGTGTCATCTCATCTTCATTTCTTTCTAAATGAACATCTCACTCACGTCAGAGCGTTAAATTAAAATCCCACGGATTTATCGCGTACCTAAGGAATAAAAACACGACACGGTGGTGCTGTGAAGTTGATTAGTTTCCTCTAACAGCACATCCCCAAGTGTTTTATTCCTCTTACACCACAGCAACTTACCATCAGTCAAAATTTTTATTTATTAAAGAATGACACGTCATACTTTTTATCTGTTTATAGCTACATTTAATATTGGTGAAATGAGTTAGTTCCTGTTCTCGCTTACGTTATAGCAGCTATAAACATTTCTTTCTCTCTCTTGAAGTTAATAAGACAAATAAACGCAGCTTGTTGTCTTTTGTTACCGACAAACCGCAAAGAAGCGTAAACTCCTCTGTCCTGAAGCCGTCGGAAAACTTAACGTTACAGCTTTACCTCTGACTGTTACAAAGCGCTGACACTGGAGACTCCTTCCATAAACTTTACCATGGCAATGATTACACGTGTTTTTTTTTTACACGTTTATGTGGAGTGGCTGCGTGTTGTAGAAAATTAACCAACACCTTTTTTGACCAATCAGAATCCAGAATTCGACGGTGTTGTGGTGTAAATGCTTTCTTTACAATTGATAAGTTTATAAGTACAGTGTTTCTAAGTTCTGCTCCTTGTGTGTGTGTGTGTGTGTGTGTGTGTGTGTGTGTGAAAGACAATAAACAGGAAGTAGTAATACGTAAAAGCACAGCTTTATACATCATGTTTAAAAGGAAACACACAGCTATAGGGGGCGCTCTCACCAATCAGCTGCGAGGTTCTGTTTACTCGACGTTGTGTAGAAAAACGTCTAAATTATTTCTTACGTATTAATTTCAGTAATCTCATACATACGATAAAATCGTAAATCATCAAGTGTTCGTAATGTGCGTCGTGTTACTGCTCATTTAAATACAGACACACCCAAAATTAACCATATATGGTATATAGGATTTGCTTTGAAACGTAACTTTTCTAACATTTTATTAATGCGAAGCAAAAAACGCAAAAGAAACTCTTTGCTGAAGTAGAGACTTTGATTTTGATCATTTAAGTAAAGAGTTATTAAGTTTCTGTGTTTGTAATTTTTAAGAAATTTAATGAATGACAAATACGTCATAAAAATAGGCCCGTTCTCTGAAAACTCGCCCACAAATATTATACTCTGAGCATTTTATGGGATTTGAGCGTAAAGACAAACTTGTTTATATTTAACACTGATTAGCTTCATACGCAATTTAGTGTACTAGCATTCTACGTAAAGCTTACGTTACTCATGACACTCATGACTTTGTTTTTCACAGCTCCTGCAAAACAGACGTTATTTCACACATTCGTTGATGAATAAAGGCTGTGGAGCTTTCCAGGATTTCACAAGTTCATTTTGCTCTCAGAAATGTCCCACCAATCACGAGCCAGGATTTAAGGGCGTGGCAGAGTGTAGTGTATTTTATTTAACTGTTAATTAGGGACAAATTCTTATTTACAGAAAAGTGTAGGGAAGAAAATTATAACATCAAACATAGAAATGTATAAATTAAGAAGGTACATATATCAGTAAAATGTCCTTAATTTTAGAGTTTTTTTTAAATAGAGAAACAAATTCTGAAACTTTTAGGAATAAATCCAGCAGATTGATCAGACTTGATGAAGAAACCTAATGATAGTTTAGATTTAGGAATGTTTATCAAATATGGAGAGCAAGAACTTAGTGTTCTACTACACACACACACACACACACACACACACACACACACACACACACACACTGGAGGTAATACAGTTAACATTATGTGCAATTTGTAAAAAAATCAGAGTTGGGAATGTTTTTAAAACGTTTTTATTCATGAAAATAAATCACGAACTACAGTGGGCCGTATACGGACTACGAAGCCTTTAAGGCTATTTCTTACAGCTGTTAAAGTAACATTTATAGAATAATTATGAACTTTAATAAAACAATTTCAGAACTTGAACTTAAACGCTGCATTTGAGGGAATATTTCAATCCATTTTTTAATATTTAATCCATCAAGTAGCGTGATAGCTTCACTCTCATGCCTTGTCCTTGCCTCATGTGGACACAGAGGTGGTGCGATTACACACAACAAAACAAAAGCTTACGTGCTAATTTAACCTGCCAGAATTAAAGAAATCCCCTTTTCAGTGCCATGGAGAACTCAGCCAGGTGTGCCAAAACACTAAAAACGTCAATATTTAATAGAAAATAATCACAGTGTGCTGCCAATATAAAAACAAACAGGCTACATGCCTAACTGTCAGACTAAGAAACAGTCTGCTTTGATGACGGGCTTCTGTTTTCTTTTTCTTTCATTTGGCTAGCTGAAGTTTTCACGCTGAAGTAGATTACTGGTGCGTGGTGACATTCTGAAAAGCCGTGCATGGATTAAGGAGACTGGAATCAGGATCATCACACGCTGTCGTCTCTACTGTGACGCGAGCCGGAGCGCTGAGAGTCCATTTCTGATTTCGTTGTTGTTCGTATGATCACGTTGCAGCGTTTTACTTAGCTATATTTTTAAAAATATATTTGTTTTAGATGTTTTACGTGGTCTATTGGTGAAACATCGCACCCATGATATGAGGACAAGTGTGTAGGGAGTAGTGATGTGTGTGTGTGTGTGTGTGTGTGTGTGTGTGAAGTGCTAAAGGAGCAGAAGTGACAGAACCACTGAACACTTTTACCGTGTTAACATCCACATTCACGTCGTTTCTCATTTCCCCCTCACGTGAAGAACACGGCTTAAGTTTCACCACGTTCTTCTGCTCATGAGACACCAGCAAGCTTTAATCAGGAACTCTCATCAGGAACTCTCATCAGGAACTCTAATCAGGAACTCTCATCAGGAACTCTCATCAGGAAGAGAGTGTAAAATGTCTCCCTCAGTGACCCGACTCAGCTCAGCTCAGGGTGTGAACTGTGTTTTGTGTCACGTCTTTAACAGGAGCTCCTCTGAAAGCTCCTCTGAAAGAGCTCCTCCTGAACACAGTGAGATGTTTAGCTAGCTGGGTTCTGGAGCGTGAGAACTGACTCGTGTCTGATCTCTAATCGTGATTAGACCTCTATTACATTTCAACGTTTACTATTATATCAGAATGTTATTATAATTATCCGTAAAAAAAAATCACAATCTTCATCTGTTTCCTTCACGAACTTCAAAATATTGGCCATGATGAGTGAAAACAGTCACAAGACCAAAATAGAACTTCTGATTGGTCTGACACTGTGTGTAAACCCTAAAGAACCCTTAAAGGTTTTATGCAGCAAAGTGTTTTCTCTCAGACAGGGAACTAAGCAGAACCCTTTAACTATCCAGAGAACCATTCTGGATCCTTCTGGACTGTGAACTGTATGTATATATATATGTAGTACACTCTTAAATATTCTGAACCTTTAAAGGTTCTTCAGTTGCTCCTCTGAGGGAACCCTTAAAGCTCCTATGTTAAACCTTACAATGAAGTCTTTTCACAGAAAGTGCTGCAAGTAGAACCATATTTCTGAAACTAAGAATCCTTAAAGAACCACTGAAGAACCCTATTTTTTGAAGACTGTAACAGGGTAGGTGTTATTAACAGGGTAGGTCCAAATTATTCTTCATTAATTTTTTCTTAAGTCCTAGAACCTCTCTGAACTGTCTCGGTGCTTAAACGGTTCCGTGAATAATGAAAGGTTCTTAGCTTCTTAAAAGGAACGCTCTCAGAAAAACACTCAGCTGTAATGAGTAAGGGTTCTTCATTTTCTGAAACAGGTTCTATTTGGAACCTTCATTTGTAGGTAAACGGTTAGAGGGTTCTGTATTATTTAAGGGTTCTTTGGATAGTTCATTGGATAGCTCTTTCTGAGAGTTCCTCAACTGCGCTGTTGTAGGGTTCTATGTAGAAGCTTTTACCTGTTCTATGTAGAACGCAATAAGAGAACAGTCACAGGTTCTTGGTTCCTGTAAAGAGGATTCTGTCTGAAAAGTCTTAACTGCTCTTTTTATAGGGTTCTACATAGAACCAGGGGGCCAAACAAAGAACCGTTATGGGTTCTAGATCAATTTATCAGCACCATTTAGACAGTAAACAGATTTTATTCTGTTTAAACTGAAGATGAAGAAGAATTTAATTTTTTAATGATTTATAATTTTTTTTTAAAATGTTCCTAATGTTGCCTGATAAAGTGAGCGGTGTATCACGAGCATGAGAGTCACTGCCTCGTGAAAAGACCGTAATTATTTAATCAAACATTAAATTAAAATAAACTTAATCAAACATTATTATTTAATGTCTCTGCGTGAGAACCGATATGAAACTCCATTCCTGAGCCATCATGCAGCTTCGTGTCCACAGTCTGAACGTTCCTGATGCTAGAACCCACTTTATTCTGGTTAACGAGTGACTGATGTTAAGGGTCTGATAATAAACACACACACACACACACACACACACACACACACGTTCTAGCTGATAGAGTGTGCAGCGTAAGCATCAGCGTTCTGTGTGATTAGAGCTGATTTATCATCAGATCCTTTAGACCACACGTCATTAAACTGAGCTGTTTATGTTTTAACAGTTGCTGAGCGAATGTGGACTGTGTCTATGGTTAGTAAGTGGACTTTCGGATATTTTATCACTTCTTTTATTCATTTCTTTCTCCCTCATGTCATCATTCAGATGAAATCCTGACTCTTTCCCCTGTTACGAATGTTAACTTCAGTATTTTGAAGCTTGTCTCTAAATGACAGTAAAAATGTTTAAAATGTTGTAAATGTTACAATCTGTAAGAAACGTTTGTTCATATTCCTGTGTGTATATTATAACTCCTGGACCAAAGTACTGATTTTTTTTTTTTCTTGGGATATTATAAATCATGTAAAGGAGAACTTTACAGATATTATAAGGAAATAAATAATATACTCTTAATAATATTGACAGTAATCCTAATAAAATGAGCTTTTTTCTGTATTAAAGCCACGAGCAGAGCTTTATTGCAGCACAGAGCACTGATTCAGTTCTTATTCTTGTTTTATTTTTATTTTATTTCCCCATTACACTAATTATTATCTTTAAAATGGAACCATTTATAATTCTAGCGTAAAAATACGGGGCTCTAGTGTAACCACTTCGAAACCTAAAACTAAAAACCGTGAACAATGTTTAGAATATTTCATCTGGGAAGATCCTGAGTCACTGAATCACTGAAATTGATTCATTTTGATTCTTTTGAATCCGAAATGAATCAGTTAAAAAATCCTTTTGGAATGTGTTTATACTCCAATTTAGACGTTTATACGTTTAAATGTGAGATTTAGTCACACTTAGAACCCTACTAAACTTCTAAACGTTCTCTTTCAGATCTTTATTCAAAATATCTACACTCATAGAAAATAAATAAATAAATAAAGTAGCTGAAGGGTTTTGCAGTCCCGCCCTCTGAGGAAACTCTTACAGCTGTTACATAAAGCTCTACAAAGCTAGAACTGTTAGCTATCTAAAGAACCCCTTTTTGAAGAACTCATTTTTAAAGAACATTTTAAATATATAGATAAACTGGCTTGGTACTGATCCACTGTAAGGCGTCTTTAAGGGTTCACTGGATAACGAAGGATTCTTAACTTCCAAAAATGTTTTTACCTGGATCGCTAACATCTTAAAAGGTTCTTTGTTATGTTTCTCTGAGGAACCTGTGAAGGTTTTATGTAGAGCTCTACAACCGAAACATTTCCTGTCAGAAAGCATCACAGGTAGAACCCTGTTTTGTAAGCTAAGAGCCTTTAATTATCCAAAGAACCCTTGAAGAACCCTGTTTTCTAAGATTGTAAGTAAGCTGGGTAAGGGTGCGGTACAAACTCTTCTTAATACCTAGATTGAACATTAACTCGTCTTGGTGCTTGGTACACAAAAAAAGGTTCTTCAAGGGTTCTTTAAGGGTTCTTTGGATAATTAAGGGAGCGTAGCCTCCTGAAACTACTTTACTTTATCCTTATTGTGATGGAGAAACAGAACCTGTAGGGTTCTACATAGAATATTCAAGAGTTTCCCCAGAGGGACACCTGAAGAACCAATAAAGGTTCTAAATTTTCTAAGCGTTCTTTAGTTTGTCCCTCTGTCAGAACCTGCGAAGATTTTATGCAGAGAAGCTTCTTCTCTGAAAAGGGGCTCTCGTTGGAAGCTAGAACTGTAGTCATAGAACCATTTCAGATTTAGTTCTTGGTACTCTGTTAGGGAGGAAAAGGGTTCCTCCGGGGTTCATCAAGATTTCATTGGATAATTAAGGGTTCTTAACCTCTCAAAAGGTTAGGATTAGGTAGGTTCTACAGAGAACCTTTCAGGGTTCCCCTCAGATAGAGATCCAAAGAATCCTTCAGGGATGTAAATTTTCTGAGCGTGTATACTCTAACATCCTAAAAGGTTCTTTGGTTTGTTTCTCTGTAGGACTGGGTTCTATGTAGAAATGGTTTTAAGGAAGCTAGAACCCTTAATCATGGAACCTTTTTTCGTATAGTTTAATTTATAACCATAGAACGTTGTTATGAACTGTTCAGGCTCCTGTTTAAAGCGTTTCGTTTCTCTGCCGAGTTTCTGATCAGGTTTATGAGTTGAAGGTGTTCCACTAGAGTCCTGTAGAACCACCTGAGTGTTATTGTGTTTCCTGCTTTAGAACACACCTGATTTCAGTTCTTCAGCAGAACATGGGTGTGTGTGTGTGTGTGTGTGTGTGTGTGTTTGTGTGTGTGTGTGTGTGTGTGTGTTTGTGTGTGTTAGAACTGAAAGAGCTGAATTAAGAACCACAACTATAACACACTCCACCACTCCCACACACACCATGTTCTCCTGATGAACGCTGCGTTAACGAGCAGGTGTGTGTGTGTGTGTGTGTGTGTGTGTGTGTATGTAGCAGGAAATACATCAACACACAGAACCGGAGAAATAAAGGTTCCACACACAGTTTAGGAATTTTATAAATGTACAGAGTGAAGATGGGAAAGAAACCGGACTCACTGAGTTTCTTTTCTCCAAAGTGCACCGTGGATGAGTTGAGGGGTCGCAGGTATGAACACACTCACACACTCACACACACACACACACACACACACACATGCATGGAACCCGTGTGCTGATCAAGCATTCGGTTCTGAGTGGAAACCAACCAACAGATGCATTCAGTCCAAAGCGAGTGGCGTGTGTTTAACATTTTGCTTTTTATCCTGAAAGCAAAGTCACTCTTTGGTTCTAGTGACTGCATCGGAAACCTCACTCCTGGATTTGAATTGCTAAATGCTAGTCTTGCTAAATGCTAATCTTGCTAAATGCTAGTCTTGCTAAATGCTAAACGACTCTAGCATTTGGTGCTTCCACTTGATGGTTTGGTTTGCTGTACTTTGCACTTCCTGCATGGGTTTTTGTTTCATAGCTTACTGTATTTTCCGGATTCTAAGATTTCCGTCAAATTAAATTGAAATTAAATTTTTCAACAAATTTCGAGTTGCAGATAACAAAAACTAGCAAAAATGTGTTTCAGACTTTTCTCTGAAGTGAAACAGAAACAGAATTCCACTCTGTGTACGTTGCATTCATTCGTTTCTCATTCTGAAATGAAAAACAAGCAAACATTTTTACTTTATTTTTATTTTTCTTAGCACGCACTAAAACAAGAAATTAAATTTTTTCCTAAAATTATTTCTAAAAAAAATAAAACATTGATTTATGTTTGATTATTTCTACGCGTTTCACCACACAAAGTCTAGAAATGAAATATTCATGAATCCAAATCCACTTTAGAGCCAAAAACTCTTTTTGAACATCTGGTTTGCATGTAATTTTTTATTTCGAAATGAAAAGTGAATAAATGCAACGTACACGAATCATTACTGATTATTATTATTATTATTAGACCCAATTCTATACAAGTGTAATCTTAAATATTTTTAAAAATACTCTGAATAAAATGAATCAGAAAATGAAAGCATATGAAAGCTAGATGGCACACTGTGATTACGAAGCGATTCTGGTTTTGAATTTTAGCTCAATGAAAGACTTATTTTCCGGAAAACGCAGTAACAGCATGATGATCAGCTCTGATCGCGAAACTCGCTGAAACTTCCCGAGAGCATGTGTGAGAGGAAATGCCTGCTAAACAACATGTGCTGGGAATTGTGCTTTTGTGAATCTTTGATGCCTTTAAAATGTCGTGGAAAAGAAAGTGGGGACGATTTTGCAGACGTGAAAAAAAGCATCAGCTGAATTTGAAATAAAAATAGACATTTGTGGTGCTTTTTGAGAATCAAACCCCAACAACAAAACAACACCTGGGACTCTGTCGATGTTCACACCTGAATAATTGTGTGACGTGGAGTTACTGTTTTCACCCTGAAGCTGATTAATTTCCTAAAACAGCACATCCCGAAGTGTTTTATTCCTCTTATACCACAGCAGTTTACCAACGATTACATGTTTTATTTATTTTATTTTAAAAAACTCATACTATTTACACATTTATAGCTACATTTAATGTCGAAGAAACGAGTTAGTTCCTGTTGTCGCTTACTTTATAGCAGCTATAAACACTCGTTCCCTCATCAGCTTCTCTTTACTCTCTTTCTTGAAGTTAATACGACAAAAAAAACCGCAGATTGCCGTCTTTTGTTAGCGAAAAACCCCCAAAAAACACGTAAACTCTTCTGTCCTGAAGACGTCAGAAAACTTATAGTTACAGCTTTACCTCTGACTGTTACAAAGCACTGACACTGGAGACTCCTTCCATTATTGTTAAATAATAAACATCTCCTTTACTTTACGAAAACTTCACCATATCAACGATTACGAACTTTTTTAATCTGATTATTATTAACGGAGCATCTGCTGTACACGTCCCTGTGAATGAGCTGTTACTATAGAAACGATAATGTATTAGAACGAGCGCATTAATAAAAACTAATCAACACTTTCTGACCAATCAGAATCCAGAATTCATCAGCGCTGTGGTATAGTGGTTTTATAAAACTATCACCAGATATTGTGTTAAATATCGCGTATAAAGTGGAACACGAGACACTGATACACAGACTGATCACTTTTGATTGACAGATGAAGCAGAGAAACGTTCCTGCCAATCAAACTCACATAATCGTACTCACTCATAAAAACGCTGTGTTCATTCAGGACCAGTCCAACGCTGCTCTCATTCCTCCAATCAAAGGCAAGAGGAAGTGAAGTGAGGACCAATCACATCGCAGGAACCCTTTGGAGTTACAGATTGTGCTGCTTTGAGTGTGAGATCACTCAGTCATAACTCGCAATAATGAAACATCATCGTTTCCATTTAGCTACGAGAGTTATTAATTAGTCATGCACCGATTCTCAGGTTTTATTTTTAACGCTAAACTGACACGGACGTCCTGTCAGTCACCAAAACGTCTCGTTTCGTTATCATAACGCAAACGCAGAAAAATTCTCAGGCTTTCATTGACCGTATGTTCAGACGCTAACCTGACAAAGAGCTGTGTAATTGTAAAAAAGGGGCGTGGCTAATTAAATTGCAGGGTGTTTTTGACCATCTTAACAGACAGTAACCAAACAAAGTGTGGTGTAATTGGAAAAAGGGGCGTGGTCAATAAATTCTTAAGATTTTCTTGAATGTATGTGGAGACAGTAGTTATAAAGTGCAACGTAATTATAAAAAGGGGCGTGGTTAATTACATTCTTTGTGTTTTCTTGACCATGATGAAGCGTGTAACCTGACAGAGCAGTGTAATTGTAAAAAAAAGGGGCGTGGTCAATAAATTCTTAGAATTTTCTTGACAATCATAAAGAGCGTAACTTTTTGAAGAGCAATGTGATTGTAAAAAGGGGCGTGGCTAATTAAATTCTTTGTGTTTTCTTGAAGCATGTACCCTGACAAAGAGCTGTGTAATTGTAAAAAGGGGCGTGGCTAATTAAAATGCAGGGTTTGCTTGACCAAAGTGAAGCGTGTAACCTGACAAAGTGTGGTGTAATTAAGGGGCGTGGCTAATTAAATTCTTCGTGTTTTCTTGACCATTGTGAAGCCTGACAAAGTGTGGTGTAATTGAAAAAAGGGGCGTGGTCAATAAATTCTTAGGATTTTCTTGACAATCATAAAGAGCATAACTTAGTGAAGAGCAATGTGATTGTAAAAAAGGGGCGTGGCTAATACATTCTCAGGCTTTTATTGACCGTACGTGCAGACAGTAACCCGATACAGTGCGACGTAAGTGTAAAAAAGGGGCGTGGCTAATTAAATTCTTTGTGTTTTCTTGATCATCGTGAAGTGTATAGCATGACAAAGAGTGGTGTAACTGGAAAAAGGGGCATGGTCAATAAATTATTGGGATTTTCTTGACAATCATAAAGAGCGCAACTTGGTGAAGATCAATGTGATTGTAAAAAAGGGGCGTGGCTAATAAATTCTCAGACTTTTATTGACCGTATGTGCAGACAGTAACCCGATACAGTGCGAGGTAAGTGTAAAAAGGGGCGTGGCTAATTAATTGCAGGGTTTTCTTGACCATCTTCGCAGACAGTAACCTGCGAAGGAAAAAGGGGGCGTGGCTAATCGTTTCAGTGAGCCTGTGTCCACTGGAGCCTCCTGTTCTTGTTCTGCCCCAAGGTTCGACGTGTTGTTCATTCTGAGATGTTTTTCTGTTCACCACGGTTGTAAAGAGTGATTATTTGAGTTAACGTAGCCTTGATTCTTGGGGTTTTCTTAGCCATTGGTGCCGACGTGATGTAATGGTAAAAAGGGGCGTGGCCAGGCGAGATCCTGTATGTGGAAGTGGCGTGACATAATGTAAATATTTATGCAAGAAATGAAACAGAATTTTTACGACTGTGTTTGAAGGGAAAATTTCAGATCTCAATATCAGCCAATATTTTAAAACGTCTCACTTCCTGTCGCGCGGCTCCGCCCACCTCCGTCAATTATCTGATAAAAAATGAATACTGGTTTAATACTGACACTCGGTGCGTGGCTAATTATTAACGTTAAACTTCATTCAGTGCTACGTGTTAAAGATGAATGTGTGTATAAAGTGTAAATAAGAGGCAGAGTGCTCATTAGCATCGAGCGCTTCAGGCTTCGCTAGCATATTTATTTATTTCAGACGTAAAAGACACATTCTCAAAATGTTAGCATGTGAATTATTTTTCTGAAACTCGCCGATCTGCAAATGTGGAGAACACGTGATGCCTTAAATCCAATAAATACAAACAAAAAAAAAAACAATTCTTAGAAAGCAAATTTGCTAAATATCGATGTTGCCTTAGCTCTGTGATTTAAACGACTTTACACATTTATCTTTAACTTTATTAACATTTTTAAATTAACTACCAAAAGCATAGGCTGCTAGCTAGTTGGCTAACATTTAGCTAGATGGAAATGTACCTAGTGTTACTCTTGCTAGCTAACAAAACAATACTAGCGCCAGTGAACTTGTGTTTGTGTTTGAAGTTTTAAAATGATTAATTGTTTTATTTAATGAGTTATTTTCTGTTTACAGTTACATGTATTAGCTACACTAGTTTAGCTAACTGGATGTTAGCAATGTGCTAATTTCTTATTCGGTAAAATACAGGAATAATTCAAGTTTACATTTAAGTATAAAAACTGATCTACCGGCTATGAGCTAGCTAGCTAATGTTAGCTACATGGATAAATGGCTACGCTTGGTAGCTAAGAGCAAGATAACCTTATGAACGTTTTTTTTTCTTAAAATATATATATATATATATATATATATATATATATATATATATATATATATATATATATATATATATATTTAATTCTGAATAATAAAACATTTCCTCCTGATGATGATGCTATTATCAAAGAACAGGTTTAACATCTTAAATTTGAGAACATTGTCATCGCTTTATTTAATAATTAAAACGTTATTCACTGTCGTTTATTCAGAGTCAGGTGTAATAATAACCTGGGAGAATTCTGAATTATTTTATAAACTTATGTTAACAACCTTTCGAAAATAAAACTACCTATCCGCTAGCTAGCTAAAGTTACCTAGATGCAAACAGTGCTAGTTAACAGCGTAACACGTTTCATTAACGCTTTTCTGAATATTCCGTTTAGAATAATAGATACAGCCATGAATTTGTGTTAAAACAACAATATCGAGTAACTTTACAGTAACAAGTTTTACTAGAGTTTGTTTTTTTTTTCCAATAAAATCCATCGTTGTTTATTATGTTCATCCAGAGATAAGCTTTAGCTAGCAGTTAAGCTAACTGCATATTGTTCGCGATGTGCTAAGTATATCTAATTTATTTTATAAACAACTACTGCTAGCTAATATTAGCAGGATGAAAACATGGCTAATCTTGCTAGCTAACAGTGTAATGCATCCTATTAACACTTTTTACTTAAAATATTTAGCACTGTGATGACACAACTCTGGAATTCTAACGTTTTAAACATATTTTTAAATAAATCTTCGCTACTATGTTCATCCGTAGATTTAGCTACATCTGATTTAGCTAATCGGACCTGAACATGAGCTGAACTGAATATTAGGATGTTTATATTGCTAACTGACTAACACTCGCTGTTAATCTAAATGTAAAAAAAAGAAACTAAAAAAAATATAATAATAATAATAATAATAAGGTAAATAAACGTGAAGCCACATGTTGCGAAGTGGGTGCGAGAACGTCCTGGTTTGGTCTCTTCAGTTTGGCTTGAAGATAAAACGAGCTCGAGTGTGGAACATCTGTCATCATCTGAGATCATCTCACCTGCATGATCGCTAGTGTGAGGAATAAATAATAACAAGAGCTTCTTAAGCTTATAAATAAGTGGGCGGGGCTAGCTAATACAAACTTGCTAACTGGTGCCACAGCGTATTTATAAAAAAGAACTTTTGAGAAACTTTTTTTTGCACTAATCGTCTCTCCGTTTATATTTTTATTTCATTCATTTTGGAGATAAAATCTCATTGGTTTTGAGCGAAGGCCACGCCCACTTCAGGTTATATTTGGAGTGTTTTAAGATGCATACTCCCATCACACACCTTAGCAGGTTCTTCAGTTTGTCCTGCCTTTAAAGCTAGAACCCTAGAGCAGGTCTTTTCTCTTTCATGTTTCTCCAGTG
The DNA here is from genome assembly GCF_027358585.1 of Pangasianodon hypophthalmus. Classification (NCBI taxonomy): domain Eukaryota; kingdom Metazoa; phylum Chordata; class Actinopteri; order Siluriformes; family Pangasiidae; genus Pangasianodon; species Pangasianodon hypophthalmus. Next base: position 25,516,978 of record NC_069721.1, on the reverse strand, counting down.
AGAAGAGTTAAACATGTAAAGAACCCTTGAGGAACCTTCGTTTTTAAGAGTTTTTTTCCACTGATACTGAGCTGAAGTCCTTCTGTCCAGTTGGTTCTCTGGTTCCACCCAGTCAGACTTGGTTCTAGAGTTCAGAAACTGGGTCCTTGCCAAACTGTACAGACCAAACAGACGATTAAACTCACGACAGCGAGAAGTGGCGGCCATGAACACGACGATCTAGCCTTATTTAGCTCTTCTACTCTTAATTAACTACCAAAAATGACTAGCATGCTAATTAAAATGATTTAGTTAGATGCTAACCGATGAGAGATTTTGGTACTAGCGTAATTTCATGCAGATTTAAGAGAATATCTTCTAAATATTAAAAGTCAGTGAGGTTCCTCTGAAGGTTCCTCTCCTGGTTCTCCTGCTAATCACTCCCAGCTGATTGCTTCCTGAACATTAGCTTCACCAACATGTAATACTAGCTAGCTGTAAGATAAATCTAGCTCATATTACAAAGATGTTAGCTCTTGTTTTTATTATTTTACTGTGATCACGTTATTTTTTTTTTACGTGACTTTTACATCTTGTGTGCAAATTATAGAAACGTTTCTGTGTTTAAGGATTTATTTTCCAGCCTCACATGCCATTATAGTGAATATTTTCTGTACAGGTGGGATGTAAATGTCATGTACATGATTTTATTTTGTATTTTCAACAACAATAAAGTCGGCTGTTATTACGCGTGTTTGTGTTTTTATTCGTGATGAAAATCTTCTGTGTTTCCTGAAGATCCTGAAGATCCTGAAGATACGGTAATGTAACACATCCACACGCTGCTTTACAAACTAACAAAAACACAGCAACAAGATCAAATAAAGTTAAAGACAAGTATTGATTAATTATCTAATTATATAATTAACCAATTAACTAATTATTTATGTAATTAATTAATTGGCTGATTGGTTGATTGATTGATTAATGAACCGATACGAGAAACTATTTATTCACAGGCAAAGTATTAAATTACGTGAGAGTTTCTTCTGTTTCAGGGCCACAGAACAAAACAAAAATTAAAATTTAAAATGTCTTTTAAATCAGAAAACATTACATTTTTCTCTCAATGACTAAATCTTTTTATTTAAAGCTGTCAATGGTTAAAAATTAAATTATTTTGTGGAAATTAATTGGAGTGTAGAGAAGGTTAAAGTGTGAAAATGATCATCAACAGAAAAAAGTGAAAAAGACGCTAGTTTGTTATTTAAGTAATAATATGTTTTTCCTTATAATGGGTAAGATTATTTATTTGTTTGTTTGTTTGTTTGTTTGTTTGTTTAAGGAAAGGTTTCTACATCAGTAATCCGCTATAAAGAGCAGTAAACAGTAATAAGATAAAGAAAGTGGTATTCGGTGTGACAGCGAGTCTCAGGAGCAGAGTGCAGTGTTACTGAGCAGCTGAAACTCAGACACACTTCATTCTGGATCTTTATCTGAAAAGTGGCCTGTTATGTAACAGAATGTTTTACTGACGCAGTAATGCAAAAGACATCAAATAAAAAACTAAGATTATTATTTATACCTTTATTTAGCTGTTTGTGTATTTAGTTATTTGTTACTATTATTTGCAGCACTAGTATTAGTAGTATGAGTAGTATTAGTAACTGTAGTAGTATTAGTAGCACTAGTAGTAGTGTGAGTAGTATTAGTAATTTTTGTAATAGTAGCACTAGTAGTAGTAGTAGTATGAGTAGTATTAGTAGTATGAGTAGTATTAGTAATTTTGGTAGTATTAGTAGCACTAGTAGTAATAGTATGAGTAGTATTAGTAACTGTAGTAGTATGAGTAGCACTAGTAGTAGTAGTATGAGTAGTCTTAGTAATTGTAGCAGTATTAGTAGCAGTATCAGTAGTAGTATGAGTAGTATTAGTAATTTTCGTAGTATTAGTAATTGTAGTAGTATTAGTAGCAGCATTAGTAGTGTGAGTAGTATTAGTAATTTTGGTAGTATTAGTAGCACTAGTAGTAGTAGTATGAGTAGTATTAGTATTAGTAGTAGTATTAGTAATTTTGGTAGTATTAGTAGCACTAGTAGTAATAGTATGAGTAGTATTAGTAACTGTAGTAGTATGAGTAGCAGTATTAGTAGTAGTATGAGTAGTATTAGTAACTGTAGTAGTATGAGTAGCAGTATTAGTAGTAGTATGAGTAGTATTAGTATTAGTAGTAGTATTAGTAATTTTTGTAGTATTAGTAGCACTAGTAGTAGTAGTATGAGAAGTATTAGTAATTGTAGTAGTATGAGTAGCAGTATTAGTAGTAGTATGAGTAGTATTAGTAATTTTCGTAGTACTAGTAACTGTAGTAGTATGAGTAGTCTTAGTAATTGTAGTAGTATTAGTAGCAGTATTAGTAGTAGTATGAGTAGTATTAGTAATTTTCGTAGTATTAGTAACTGTAGTAGTATGAGTAGTATTAGTAATTGTAGTAGTATTAGTAGCAGTATTAGTAGTGTGAGTAGTATTAGTAATTTTGGTAGTATTAATAGCACTAGTAGTAGTAGTATGAGAAGTATTAGTAATTGTAGTAGTATTAGTAGCACTAGTAGTAGTAGTATGAGTAGTATTAGTAATTTTGGTAGTAGTAGCACTACTACTAGTAGTATGAGTAGTATTAGTAATTGTAGTAGTATTAATAGCAGTATTAGTAGTAGTATGAGTAGTATTAGTAGCACTAGTAGTAGTAGTATGAGTAGTATTAGTAACTAGTAGTATGAGTAGTATTAGTAATTGTAGTAGTATTAGTAATTGTAGTAGTATTAATAGCTGTATTAGTAGCACTAGTAGTAATAGTATGAGTAGTATTAGTAATTTTCGTAGTATTAGTAATAGTAGTAGTATGAGTAGCACTAGTAGTAGTAGTATGAGTAGTATTAGTAATGATGAATACTAATACTAATACTAATACCACCCAGCACCCCTTCCCCAGGACCTGCACCAGTCACCTGTGCAGCATTATCCCGTGCTCTACCTCATACAGCATTGGACTGTAAATTACCTCTTCTGACAGTTTACTTTGTCACTTTAACAGTCTGATAAGCTCTTTGCACCACTCACTTTACATTTGCACTGTTTGCACTCTATCTGTTGTGCCTTGTAGATCTACATTTATACTCTATTTATATTTATCCATTTGTATTTCCATTTGTATTTTTACATCCTTTTTTTGTGTGTGTTTTCTGTATGCACCTAGGGTCTGAGAGTAACATAATTTCAATTCTCTGTATGTGCTGAACATGTGGCAGAATTGACAATAAAGCAGACTTTGACTTTAATATAACATCAGACAGTAAATAAGACTATAAAGTGAGTATATAGTATAAGAGTATGTATGTATGTACAGCAGGTATACAGTATAAAGTATAAAGTTTATACAGCAGGTGAGTAAGTGATAATATTGCACAGTGAACATTCAGAACATTGTGAATAAGTGAGCAGTGATAGAACTGCACATTAACCTCTACACTGGTGTAAACAGTTCAGTAAAGACACACAGAAGTACAGACTGAAATGGAATAAGTGACTGTAGTTGAGGAAGTGAGCAGAGACAGTAACTGCACATTTACATTCTTTGTACATAGACACACCCATAGATCTTAGACGTGTCTGAGGAACAACCAGCGAGTTTGACTGAGAGGAGCGCAGTCTACGATTAGGAGTGTACGGATGTAACAGCTCTGTAAGGTAATGTGGTGCCAGGCCATGCAATGCTTTAAAAGTAAGCATCATAATTTTAAAATCAACTCTAAACCTGACCGGGAGCCAATGCAAGGATTCTAACACTGGAGTAATATGACTGCCAATCCTAGTCCCAGTTCAAATCCTGGCAGCTGAATTTTGCACATATTGCAACTTATTGAGTGTAGATTTAGAAACTCCGGCTAAAACAGCGTTACAATAGTCTAACCGTGAGACAACAATTTATCAGCATTTCCGCGACTGTAAAATTTAACACAGGACGCAATCTTGCGATATTTCTGAGGTGCAAAAAAGAGATTTTAACAGTACTCTGGACAAAAGAATGAAAAGACAGATTTGCATCAAAAATAACTCCAAGGTTCCTCACTCGACTCTGGATTTCCAAAACAGAGCCATCAAGAGTCAGGGACAGAGAACCAACTTTAGAAATTTGATGACGGGAACCAATGTGCATAACTTCAGTTTTATAAACACAAGAAATTATTCCTCATCCATGTTTTAATCTCAGTAATGCAGACAGAAAATTAAGCAATGTCAAGGCGCTCATGAGGTTTTGAAGGTATATAAATCTGTGTATCGTCGGCATAAAAATGATAATGAAGGCCGAGCGATCTCAAAAGGTGGCCTAAAGGTGACAAATAAATGTTGAAAAGTAAAGGGCCTAAAACCGACCCCTGAGGAACACCAGTGGAGACAGAGCTAATCTCAGACCTATAACCACCCATAGAAACAAACCTCAACCACTTCAAGGCAGTCCCAGACACACCAAACACTTTCAAGACGAGTAAGTAATAGACTGCGATCAACAGTATCAAAAGCGGCTCTTAGATCAAGAAGAATAAGAATAGATGCTGCACCAGAGTCAGAAACCATCAACGAATCATTGGTGACTTTGGCCAAAGCCGTCTCAGTACTGTGAAATTTACGAAAACCCGACTGAAGAGGTTCAAAAAGATTATTAACTGTGAGATGATTAAATGAGGAGCAACAATACGCTCAAGTAATTTTGCCAAAAAAGGGAGATTTGAAATAGGATGAAAGTTGTGAAATGCAATACACTGAGTGTTGTTTTTCATTAGTGACGCACTGAAAAGCAAAACCTTTACTGCACTGCTCTTATGTTGCTTTATCTCTTCAGTGAAAAATGATCAGCAGAGGATTGCTTTTTTTTGTTTTTTAAAGAAATAAACACTGAATGTGTGTCAGAAGTGATTATTATCCACCAATCCACACACCGCTGCTGCTTTATATTCCATCGTGTGATTCAGTTTAATACGTGAAATACAATAAACACAATACACTATTATTACTTTTCACTAATGACACACAGAAAACGTTCCACACTGAAAAGCAAAACCTTCACTGCATTGTTCTAATCTCTCTTTATCTTTATCTCTCAGTGGAAAGTCAGAAGTGAATATAATTCCTTGTTCTATTGCATTTTTACACTCATCACTACACTGCAATCGTGCCACACTGAAAAGCAATCACCGTCCAATCACAGCTGCTCTTGGGGGCGTGGCTGTAATCGGAGAAAGGCGTGAAAGCCTGAAAGCATCGCTGTCCATATAAAGGAAGACTTTATAATATATAGTGGCTCATTTTTTTAAAAATCCACCTAAAATTGAGTAAAATTGTGATGCTTTTTGTTTGTTAAATCCAGAATTTAGTTTATTTTGTTAAAGTTTATTGGCATGGATTTGGACTTTCTACTGCAGCACAGGTTTCTGTGTTATTGTTCTCGCAGTGTACAGGTCACATGACACGTACAGGTGACTGGAAATCAATAAAACCTTTTTAAAAAATCACATATCAGAGTGACCTTCTGTTAGAATGTCAGGTTTAGATGCTCACATCGTTACTTTATATAATATTAGAGATAGAGTTATTAGAGCGGTTTCTATG
>NC_069721.1:25458832-25508832 GCF_027358585.1 Pangasianodon hypophthalmus | reverse complement strand
AGCTTTTATTTCAGGGTGTGTGTGTGTGTGTGTGTGTGGGTGTGTGTGTGTGTGTGGCACCTGATCCATCATATTAAAGTTTCATACTAATTATTAGCATGAAGGTTATTTTCGCTCAGGATGTGTTACCGGAAATTTTATACGCACGTGACAGATCATGACTAAATTTATGCACCTAATAATATAGTAATATAATAATAATAATAATTAAATAAAATAAATAAATAAAATATTAATTTAAACTATCATGTCACACCGCTAATCACAAACACCGTCAGGGTTTACGAGAATAAATCACATCTTATTTCGTTGTTTAATCGTCTGCTCTGATTTTTGCAGAAATCCGAAATCTAATTTGCGCATGGATAATTAGTCAACACTGTCTGGGTGATTTATAAATAATAATAATAATAATAATAATAATCATAAATCCTAAGTAATACTAAACCCTACTTTAAATACTACTACTACTAATAATAAAACTAATAATAATGATTGTGTGCATGATGTGACATGCGATCAGTTTCTTTTTTAAATGAGGTTTTTCTTGTGTTACTTGTTCTCAATAGATGCGGCAAGCTCGGATCTCAAAGACACTCCCAGAAATACAAAAGTGAAACGTGACAGAGAGTGTATGTTGCCATGGAGGTTGAGGTGTAGGTTGAAAAGGCAAATGCGTAATAGGTAAAAGGTAAAACATAAAAGGTGTGGCGACATTTATGAGAAAGACATGGAGAAAAAAAAATCGAAGAGAACGACTTTAGTAGTGGTTAAAAAAGGATGGCGGGACCTAAAAAGAAGAACAAAAGAATAATTAACATACAAATACAAATATAATAAAAAAAAATTAAATTATTGGATTAGCATATCGTAGAGAGTGTCGCTGGTGATTAGCATATTGTATATAAAAACAAAGGAGCATTTAAAAATGTTGATATAGCTTCAATAAGTAATCCCAAAGTGTTTTATTCCTCTTATACCACAGCAACTGGCCAACGATTACAGTTTTTAACTTGAATTTTGAATGCATCATACATTTCATCCATTTATAGTTACATGTGATGTTGTGGAACATCAGTTAAACAGTTACAATTACATTTACATTTACAGCATTTAGCAGATGCTCTTATCCAGAGCGACTAACAGAAGTGCTTTGTAGTCTTTATCAAAAACACATCCTCGTACTGGGTCACTAGGCGAGGGATAAAATACTATCAGTCTGACAACCCTGTTGGGGAGTAAAGTATGAAAAGCAAACAAATGACAAGGATTTAAAAAAAAAAACATGATAGCAGTGCTAAATCAAGTGTTTGGTCACGAGGTAAGTCTTCAGTTATCATCTGATGCCAGTGACTCAGCTGCTCAGATATCAAGGAGAAGATCAGAGAAGAACCTTGATGCAGGTCTTCCTTGTACCCTGAGAGATGGTGGGACCAGTCGAGCAGTGCTAGAGGATCGGAAGGAGCGTGGTGAAGAGTGGGTTGTGATAATACGGTCCATTTTTGGCTTTATAGGCAAGCATCTGTGATGCGGGCAGATACAGGAAGTGAGTGGAGGGAGTGTAATAATGGGGTGGTGTAGGAGAACTTAGGAGAGGTAGCTGCATTCTGGATCAGTTGTAGCAATAGACCTTCCAGCAGAGAGGCAGTAGTCCAATCTTCAAATGTTCAAAAGGAACTGAACAAGCGGGTATAGAGAATATGACCTCATGGAGAGAGCGAGGACACGACCTCGCCCAGAGAGAGCGGGTATAAAGAATGCGACCTTGCAGAAAGCGGGTATAGAGGATACGACCTCAGAGAGAGAGAGAGCGGGTATAGAGGATACGACCTCGCAGAGAGAGAGAGCGGGTATAGAGGATACGACCTCGCAGAGAGAGAGAGCGGGTATAGAGGATACGACCTCGCAGAGAGAGAGAGCGGGTATAGAGGATACGACCTCACAGAGAGAGAGGGTATAGAGGATACGACCTCACAGAGAGAGCGGGTATAGAGGATACGACCTCACAGAGAGAGCGGGTATAGAGGATACGACCTCACAGAGAGAGAGCGGGTATAGAGGATACGACCTCACAGAGAGAGAGCGGGTATAGAGGATACGACCTCACAGAGAGAGCAGGTATAAAGGATACGACCTCACAGAGAGAGCAGGTATAAAGGATACGACCTCACAGAGAGAGCAGGTATAAAGGATACGACCTCACAGAGAGAGAGAGCGGGTATAGAGGATACGACCTCACAGAGAGAGCGGGTATAGAGGATACGACCTCACAGAGAGAGCAGGTATAAAGGATACGACCTCACAGAGAGAGAGCAGGTATAGAGGATACGACCTCACAGAGAGAGAGCAGGTATAGAGGATACGACCTCACAGAGAGAGAGCAGGTATAGAGGATACGACCTCACAGAGAGAGAGAGCGGGTATAGAGGATACGATCTCGCAGAGAGAGAGAGCGGGTATAGAGGATACGACCTCACAGAGAGAGCAGGTATAAAGGATACGACCTCACAGAGAGAGAGCAGGTATAGAGGATACGACCTCAGAGAGAGAGAGCGGGTATAGAGGATACGACCTCACAGAGAGAGAGAGCGGGTATAGAGGATACGATCTCGCAGAGAGAGAGAGCGGGTATAGAGGATACGACCTCGCAGAGAGAGAGAGCGGGTATAGAGGATACAACCTCAGAGAGAGAGAGCGGGTATAGAGGATACGACCTCACAGAGAGAGAGAGCGAGTATAGAGGATACGACCTCACAGAGAGAGAGCGGGTATAGAGGATACGACCTCACAGAGAGAGAGCGGGTATAGAGGATACGACCTCACAGAGAGAGAGAGCGGGTATAGAGGATACGACCTCACAGAGAGAGAGCGGGTATAGAGGATACGACCTCACAGAGAGAGAGAGCGGGTATAGAGGATACGACCTCACAGAGAGAGAGCGGGTATAGAGGATACGACCTCACAGAGAGAGCGGGTATAAAGGATACGACCTCACAGAGAGAGAGAGCGGGTATAGAGGATACGACCTCGCAGAGAGAGAGAGCGGGTATAGAGGATACGACCTCGCAGAGAGAGAGAGCAGGTATAGAGGATACGACCTCACAGAGAGAGAGCGGGTATAGAGGATACGACCTCACAGAGAGAGAGCAGGTATAGAGGATACGACCTCACAGAGAGAGAGAGCGGGTATAGAGGATACGACCTCACAGAGAGAGAGCAGGTATAGAGGATACGACCTCACAGAGAGAGCAGGTATAGAGGATACGACCTCACAGAGAGAGAGCAGGTATAGAGGATACGACCTCACAGAGAGAGAGCGGGTATAGAGGATACGATCTCGCAGAGAGAGCGGGTATAGAGGATACGACCTCACAGAGAGAGCGGGTATAGAGGATACGATCTCGCAGAGAGAGAGAGCGGGTATAGAGGATACGACCTCGCAGAGAGAGAGCGGGTATAGAGGATACGACCTCGCAGAGAGAGAGAGCGGGTATAGAGGATACGACCTCGCAGAGAGAGAGCGGGTATAGAGGATACGACCTCGCAGAGAGAGAGAGCGGGTATAGAGGATACGACCTCGCAGAGAGAGAGCGGGTATAGAGGATACGATCTCACAGAGAGAGCGAGTATAGAGGATACGACCTCACAGAGAGAGCGGGTATAGAGGATACGACCTCAGAGAGAGAGCGGGTATAGAGGATACGACCTCGCAGAGAGAGAGCGGGTATAAAGATTACGACCTCGCAGAGAGAGAGCGGGTATAAAGATTACGACCTCGCAGAGAGAGAGAGCGGGTATAGAGGATACGACCTCGCAGAGAGAGCGGGTATAGAGGATACGACCTCAGAGAGAGAGCGGGTATAGAGGATACGACCTCAGAGAGAGAGCGGGTATAGAGGATACGACCTCGCAGAGAGAGCAAGGTCTAACAAAAACCTTTTTACATACTATTTAAATGCTGTTGATATCAAATATAAAAGTTTACAAAAATACATTTAATAAATTCTATAAATTTTGTAAAAATTTTACTTTAAATAAATGATGACGATTTTATTTTATTTTCAAATGCCAGAAACAAAGCTCTGCAAATTTAAGTCATATTATTTTCCACACACTTTCCATTCCTGAAGTGATAAATGAAACATTTGCATTGACTCCGCCCACTCTTTTAGGTAAAAACAGCTGAAAATACATATTCATTAAGGGTTCATTAATATTCATGTTATTTAGCGCATATGAAAGACACAATCCTCCGTGGACGCTGTTAGTGAATCAGATTATATGTTTTATCAACTGATATCAAGTTTATTTGTATTTTTACACACAGTCAGGATCTGTATGTGGTCTTTTGAAATAAATTTTTTGTCTTTTAAATGATTTCTGCTGCTATTTCTTGTTGTTTAAGTACTTCATTAAACAGTGATTGACCAATTATATCGCAACTGTAACTAAATACAGGCTCCTCCCCTTATATATTGGGGGCGGGACCATGTTTACACATATTCATAAATGATGAAGAAGGTCTTAACACTCTCTGTCTCTGTCTCTTCCTGTCTCTCTCTCTCAGCGTTCCTGCTCTTGTCCTCGTCTCAGGTGTGTTACTTCCTGTTGGGCTTGATTCTGATGGGCGTGGCTCATGCAGTGATCACAGTGAAGGGAACTCACCTGGCCAGTCATGGAGCTCTGAGCGAGTCCACAGCCTGGGGACAGTTCTGGGCCGTTTTCTTCATCGAGGTGAAACACTCTTGTTGTCCAAAGGGGTGGAGCTAAAGTTATATTTCATCAACAAAATCGAATTAAGGCAACTAGCCTTTTTAAAAAATGTTATTATGTTACTCACCTGTAAGGTAGCTAGCATTACAGCTAGCTAACAATAATAATAATAAAATACAGCGTAGCCTGTTGTTAGATAGTGTTACAGAGCTAGCCAAACAGCTAGCTAGCTTTATAATTAGAATATATATTCTAAGAATTTAATGAAAATAAGGAATGTAATAAGCTAGTATTACGCTGAGAGACATGGCATAGCTAGCTTATCTAGCTTAACATTATAAACTGTTTAGGATTCTCAGGGGTTCTTAAGTAATGATGCTGTTGAAGGAACCAAAACGTTTCAGAGAAAGCGTACGGAACATGGCGGATGAAATATTTCTCCTGTGTGGTTCAGCACACAAACTCACATTAGCAAGCAAACAGCTAGTCAGGTAGCAAACTAGCTAGTTAGCATGCCAGTTAAACAGTTAAACAGCCAGCTGATAGGTTGATGTAAAAATAAACATGATAAATACTTATTTAAAATGTGATTTTATTCCTTACATGTCTCCATCTATACACAACAACTTGTTGTACCCTGCTAGCTAGTTAGCATGCTAGGTCATCTTTCTTTTCACAGATTTATTTTTTCTCCTTTTGTTTCATTTTTTTGTATAAAAGTCATGTGATTTTCAGTTTTTGTATTCTTGTGCTAAATTCGCAGTGTCAGAGTGAGACAAAGAGGCAGTCTGTCTCTGTGTGTGTCTCATTTGAATATATTTTTCTATGTAAATCTAGACAGCTCAGGTGTATTCACACACACACACACACACACTCACACACACACACACACACACACACACACACTCACACACACACACTCACTCACACACACTCACACACACCACACTTTGTTAGGTCATGTTTTATTATGTGACTCTTTAGGTACGTTCACAGAAACAGCGACTCGCAGCGACCAAGCGACCGGAGACGTTTCATTTTCAAAGAGAGCTGGCGATTTCCGGGGACATGAGCGACAGCGGGCGCTAGCGATTAGATGTGGGCGTGTCCAGCGACACGACAAAGTTGAGAAACATTTAACTTTATGCGAATATGGAGCAACTCAGTGCAGAGACTACCAATGGGAGTGAAGACGGTACAGTAGAGCGCACGTGATCGGACTCCTGTCAGATACGATAGTGCAGAAAAGATGGAGGAAATAAATTTATTCTAGTGGTTAGCAACTGGCCAACGTTTTATGCTATAGACTTGGAAGTGGTAGCTCAGTGGATAAGATGTTGGACTTCTGATCTGAAGGTCTTGAGTTCAAACCCCAGTGCTACTATGGCCCCTTGAGTAAGGCTCTGAACCCTCAAGATGGTTAAATGTGATGAATGTAAGTCACTCTGGATAAGGATGTTATAATAAGAGAAATGTAATATAGCGTGATTAGCTATCTTGTGTGGTAGTAGCACTAATCTTGTTTATAAAGAGTTAGCATGCTGTGTTTTAATATTTAACACTGTGTAATGTGTCTCCTGCAGTTCAGGAAGATTAGCGAGTCTGTAGAGACACTCTGTTAGCATATGTTATCTGTTAGCATTGTGTGTTTCAGGTGTGTGGAGCGTTCACGGCGAAAGCGGGTGTGAAAGCACACATTAAGATGCATCACGCTCACACTAACGTGATCGGACTCGGAGACTCGAGCACGTGGAAGATTCCGTTCCTGCCCCGAAGTGTTTATCTGTTCGTCGCGCCGCTCGCTGTACCCATCATCACTCCTGTAGTGGCCATGGGTGAGCACTGACAAAAGGGGCGGGGCTTATGTCAAATTTCATTAGCCAATCACAAACTCAACTGTGTACTGTTTAGCTATGTAGTAGTTTTGCACCTAGCTTGTTCACTTAGTTGTTAGCTTACATAACATTAACAATAACAATGTAATGTAACAATTTAGCAAGCTAGCTAACATTAGGTAACACTATAAAATCAACTAGCTACAAGTTGTTCACCCATCAACTAGACTATAACGCAGTCATACAATACTTTAACTAACCTTAGCTAGCTGACTAGCGATCTAAATGCTGCTTTATATTGCAATATAAACAATATAAACATGTTAGCTAGCTTGCTAGCAATCTTGACTACTATTTTCAGTTACACGTATAATAGTGAGTGTAACAATAGCTAGCAAATGTGGCTCAGGATGTGTGAGTAAAAGCTTTGTGTGTGTGTGTGTGTGTGTGTTTGTGTGTGTTGTAGGGCAGCTGAAAGGCCAGCCTCTGTGCACAGCAGTGCGTACAGTGGTGTGTGTGTGTGTAGGTGTGTGTTGTCACTATGCACTGCTGCGGTGTGTATCGGGGTTGGAGTGTAGCTCAGCGCTGCTGGTGATGCTGCTGAGCAGAGCCATGTTCTCCATCCCCTACATCCACGTCAACATCTTCCAGGTGAGGAACATACACACACACACACACACACACACACACACACATACACACACATACACACACATACTCTTAATGACTGAGGCTATGTCCATATTAATCCAGATAAATTTGTGTTTCAGAATAAAGTGTGAAATTTAGCAGTTTGGAAAGTGAAGCTGAAACGTCTCTGAGGCCCTCTAGTGGCCATCTGCAGTATAATTATTAACCCTGCCCACTCCCATGTTACTATATTAGTGAATATTAGTGAATGTTAGGGAATGTTAATGAATAATAGTGAACGTTAGTGAATATTAGTGAACGTTAGTGAATGTTAGTGAACGTTAGTGAACGGTAGTGATGTTAGTGAGCGTTAGTGAGCGTTAGTGAATGGTAGTGAACGTTAGTGATGTTAGTGAGCGTTAGTGAACGTTAGTGAGCGTTAGTGAACGGTAGTGAACGTTAGTGAATGGTAGTGATGTTAGTGAGCGTTAGTGAGCGTTAGTGAATGTTAGTGAGCGTTAGTGAGTTAGTGAATGTTAGTGAATGTTAGTGAGCGTTAGTGAGCGTTAGTGAACGTTAGGGAATGTTAATGAATAATAGTGAACGTTAGTGAACGTTAGTGAATATTAGTGAACGTTAGTGAACGTTAGTGAACGGTAGTGAGCGTTAGTGAGCGTTAGTGAGCGTTAGTGAATGGTAGTGAACATTAGTGATGTTAGTGAGCGTTAGTGAACGGTAGTGAACGTTAGTGAACGTTAGTGAGCGTTAGTGAGTTAGTGAATGTTAGTGAATGTTAGTGAGCGTTAGTGAGCGTTAGTGAGCGTTAGTGAGTTAGTGAATGTTAGTGAATGTTAGTGAGCGTTAGTGAGTTAGTGAATGTTAGTGAATGTTAGTGAGCGTTAGTGAGCGTTAGTGAGTTAGTGAATGTTAGTGAATGTTAGTGAATGTTAGTGAGCGTTAGTGAGTTAGTGAGCGTTAGTGAGCGTTAGTGAACGTTAGTGAGCGTTAGTGAGTTAGTGAATGTTAGTGAATGTTAGTGAGCGTTAGTGAGTTAGTGAGCGTTAGTGAACGTTAGTGAGCGTTAGTGAACGTTAGTGAGCGTTAGTGAGTTAGTGAACGTTAGTGAACGTTAGTGAGCGTTAGTGAGCGTTAGTGAATGTTAGTGAATGTTAGTGAGCGTTAGTGAGCGTTAGTGATGTTAGTGAGCGTTAGTGAACGTTAGTGAGCGTTAGTGAATGTTAGTGAGCGTTAGTGAACGTTAGTGAGCGTTAGTGAGCGTTAGTGAGCGTTAGTGAGTTAGTGAATGTTAGTGAGCGTTAGTGAACGTTAGTGAGCGTTAGTGAGTTAGTGAATGTTAGTGAATGTTAGTGAGCGTTAGTGAGTTAGTGAGCGTTAGTGAACGTTAGTGAGCGTTAGTGAACGTTAGTGAGCGTTAGTGAGTTAGTGAATGTTAGTGAATGTTAGTGAGCGTTAGTGAGCGTTAGTGATGTTAGTGAATGTTAGTGAGCGTTAGTGAATGTTAGTGAGCGTTAGTGAGCGTTAGTGATGTTAGTGAATGTTAGTGAGCGTTAGTGAGCGTTAGTGATGTTAGTGAATGTTAGTGAGCGTTAGTGAGTTAGTGAACGTTAGTGAGCGTTAGTGAATGTTAGTGAGCGTTAGTGAGTTAGTGAATGTTAGTGAGCGTTAGTGAATGTTAGTGAGCGTTAGTGAGTTAGTGAATGTTAGTGAGCGTTAGTGAATGTTAGTGAGCGTTAGTGAGTTAGTGAATGTTAGTGAATGTTAGTGAACGTTAGTGAATATTAGTGAACATTAGTGATGTTAGTTGAACAGGAAACGAGTCAAATTGCATATAAAATTACATCCAAACAAATTACTTTCAGGAACAGTGTTCTGTCGTTTTTACGTCCAGGCTGCGTCTACGTTAATCCGGATTAATTCAAAAACCCAACTTTTTCTCTACGTTTTGGTTTTCTGTCCACGCCGACGGCGTATTTGTCCAGCGAAAATGAAGCATTTCGAAAACGCTTTCCCATGTGGATAAATCTGAAAACACTGTTTTCGCGTTTTAGCGTGGACTGAGAAAACAGAGATATTCAAAAACATATTTTTAGTCATGTGACACAGTCATGTGACCCTTTCAACTCAAAACAAACAAGATGGTGGAGGATGTTGTGCTGCAGTTGTTGTGGCTGCTGTCCAGTTTGATGGCGTCGTTAAAGATTAATGTCACTTTGTACAACCTTCAGACTGGATTTTTAAATAAACGCCTGACGGAAGTGACGCAGGACAAAGCGCAGTTTAGAGATGTGAGCGTTTTCAGACGTTTCAGTGTGGACGAGCGATTTTTGGAAAACGTTTGAAAACGTCAGTGTAGATGGAGAACGATGTAAAACGAAAGTGCAGGTTTCAGATCTATCCGGATTGACGAGGACGTAGACTAAGAGACTAATCAAAAGGCTATGTGAAAATGCTTTAAACAGATTTTAAAAAGTTTGTAATCGTTGACATGGTGCAGTTTTCTGTAAGGAGATGTTTATTTAACATTAATGGAAGGAGTCTCCAGTGTCAGTGCTTTGTAACAGTCAGAGGTAAAGCTGTAGCTTTAAGTTTTCCGACATCTTCAGGACAGAGGAGTTTACGCTTCTTTGCAGTTTCTCAGTAACAGGAAGTAACTCGTTTCACTACAGTAAATGTAATTACGCAGGGATAAAATGTATGACGTGACACTCCTTAATAAATATAACATAGTAATTGATGGTAAATTGCTGTAGTATAAGAGGAATAAAACACTGCTGTTAGGGGAAAATAATCAGCCTCAGGGTGATTACAGTAACTCCGCTAACAGCATGAGAGAGATCTCATGTGTACAAGTTTCAGGTTAGAGCCGCTGTAGAAATCTAGAACCATCTATTAACCATCTGAGAACCTGTGAAGAACCTGAGAGTGTACTGGTTCCTTTAGAGGACGTATCATTGGTGTGTTTGAATCCAGCGTCACCATCCACAGCATGCAGATAAACTCGACCTTGACCTTGACTTTGACCTTGGCATTAGCGAGCGTTATCAGTGATCTGATCATGATGGAGTAACGTTTCAGCACGTTTAAACAGCACACGTTAACACATGCACTGTGATCCGAGCGTGATCAGAGGTTATCAGAGTCACACTGTGATCACACATTTCAACGAGAAAGGCTCCGCCCACAACACAAAGACTCCGCCCATAAACAAAGGCTCCACCCATAAGACAAAAATGTTTAAAAACCTCAGTGCAATACACAACAGCTGCTTTTAGACTCAGTGTAATCATGACTTTTACGTCTCTGTCTTTTGGCAGAGAAACAGGAAGTGCAGGCTGTATAATAAAAAATAAAAGTCTTTTTGTTTTTCACTTTCTCTCACTAGCTTATTAGCGATCCAGTGAACACGCACAGCTGTAAACATCAGCCATAAACACGATTATTATCCTAATACAACGTCGTTTTTTTACTAATGTTGCTATTTATTAATGTTTTTCAATAAATTAATATTATTAGTTTGTTTTCTTCTTTGTCTAATTTTTTAAAATGTTTCTTCATAAAGCATTTTTGGCTAATAATTAGAAATTAGCGTCATTTTAAGGAATACAGATTTCATGTTAATAAAAGGCGATTTTTGTTTTCCGTTCCCTCCCTCGCTCTCTCTGTCACCTCTCGTTCTTTTTCTTTTCTTCTCTCTCTCTCTCTCTCTCTCTCTCTCTCTCTCTCTCTGAAAGCCGTTTTGTTCTCTCCGGCTGTGTGTAGGTCAGGCTGGAGGTTTAACCTCGGCTCCAGTTCATTAAGAACCGTAACGGAAGAGAAAAGAACAATTCACGTGTGATTTTTTCCCAGCGTGAGACTTAACGCTCAGTGTGTTGGGCTGTGTGCTGATCCCGTGAGGTATTTCTGTCCGTTTTTGCTGATCCTCTAAAATATTTGTGACTCTTTGGAGCTCTTTGAGGGCAGAGAACATTTTCGTGAAGAATATAAACCAGAAAAGAACTGACTCTTTATTATCCATGAGAGTTTTTCTCCTCTTCTCATAACCCTGCATGAAGGGAACTCGAGGGTCAGATCACAGCAAAAAACACAACATTAAACGTAACTATAAACAGATAAAAATACATTCTTTAATAAATAAATGTACAGTAGGAACCTGCCTCATTATGTATTGGTTTGATTGTGAGGGCAACCAGCTGACCAGAACCTGTTAATCTAACAGACCTGCAGGTCCTCCAGCATGTTGGAGATGTATGTAGTTCCTGAGCCATTAAGATCTGAGAACTGGGCTTCCATACGTTCTCGTGTTCTGGTTAACGTTCTCACAGATATCTTTCTGGGAAGGAGGTTTAAGGAGACCACAGCAGAGGTCCAGCCTGATGAAAATAAAGTCGTGTTTGGACCACAAACCTCTACACTGGGTTATATAAGAAAGAGGAACCTTCAGGGTGGAGCTGGAGGAAAACAGGAAGCAGGAACATTTCCAGGTTTTTAGAGATGGGCAGAAGCACACTCAGAAGTGGCTCCAGATTCGTGTGGTGCATTTGGAGAATATTGGATTTGTTCATTGGTTAAATGAGTGGCTATGATGAGATCATCATTCTTCATACTGTAGAGATATCTTCTTCTTCTTCTTCTTCTTCTTCTTCTTCATACATGCTGGTTTAATTGGTCAGCTGATCAACTGTCGTTGTTTTCGCAGCACATTGGGTTGCCGATGTTTTCTCCAAATCGTCGGCCCAAGCGTATCTACCAGATGAGCCACGGTGTGTTAAACCTGCCGCGGAACCCGCTGTTGGACTGGACCTTCGGCCACTCGCTCATCAACTGCCACGTGGAGCATCACCTGTTCCCCTCGCTGTCCGACAACATGTGCCTCAAGGTGAACACGCTCCAGCGCCAGGTTCTCCTTTAGCCAAGAACATCACATGCTTGGTGTGTTTTCGTTTTGCTCTAACATTTAGTTAACAACATGTGTGTGTGTGTGTGTGTGTGCAGGTGAAGCCAATCGTGTCGCAGTACCTGAAGGCGAAGGCGTTGCCGTATCAGGAGGACGGTTATCTCTCTCGCCTGCGTCTCTTCTTCCACAAGTACCAGGAGCTGATGGTGTTTGCTCCACCTATCACTGAGCTGGTGGGGGTGCAGTGACGGAGAACCACAAGAACCGTCACAAATCCTCATAACCAAGACACTTCATGTCATATCTGACTAACGTCGACGTTCTGATCATGATGATCCAAACACACACACACACACACACACACACACAGACTGTAGACACCACGGCTTCCATGACTTTAACCACCAAAGACCAATCTAAATATTTAGGGCCTGAGATAGAGAACATAGTGTGTATTAGTGAAGCCCCTACTATAGATGTGCGTATTACACAAAAGTAAGTGCCCCCCTCCCTATACACTATCAGTAGACATCGACTTTTCCTGAAGCTCTTTTTTCCTTTAGCAGGAACAGAATCAAAAGTATTTAGTTTTCTTCAGAGAACATCTGCGTTTTCTTACTATAACACATTTTCAGCTCCTTACAATTAAATGACAAAAATAGATCTGCTAGAGTCACTTCACTCAACTTTTGTTTAACTAAAACAGCCTAATCTAGTACACAGTTTTAGGGTTTTATTAAGGGAACTGGCAAACAAACCCAAAAACATGAATCAAGGCGTAAACAGTGAACAGGCTGAGGTTAGGCGATCGGCAAACAGCAGCGTCAGGGACAATCCAAAATACAAAAAAATATCACAACGCAGTATAAACGGCTTGGTGAGATCAGGTACACACACACACACACACACACTGAGCGTTACTTCACGTCGAGTGTGAGTTTGTAACTCCTATTTAAGTGACTGGGAATGTGACAAAGTGCACGTGTTATGGGAAGTGTAGTCCAGGGCGGCCATGTTTGTAGGCCAGGGTGGGTTCTGGGAAACGGAGTTCGTAGCCGGTACCTGTTTTGACCTGACACACAGCTCGCTAATGAGCATCAAGAAAGCTGATAACTAGCTGAAAACTGTCCATGTTCAAATTAAAGTCTTTTTTTATTTATTTATGCTAATCACTTGTGATGTAGTAACGCAACAAATCCACATGATTAGCTCCAGTAAATTTCTCGGACCAATCACTGTCTTTATTTCCCATTTAACAAAGTTACACCTGCGGTTTTATCTGAATTTACTTACTCTATTAAACTACATTTTAAACATCAGTAACACTGTGATGTGTAAAAGCGTACATTCTGGATATGTATTATTGTAATTTAAAAATAGCTGGACAGGCCACACCCACAAGAGATAATTAGTGCGTTAATGTAATTTTATCTGCTTATTTCTGTAACACAAACACAAAAACTGAGCAATACATCGAGTGAAGCAAAAAATAAACAGTTATGATGCTTGTAAACAAAAATGCACTTCTCTTAGTGAGCAAAAATCAGCAAACATGCAGCTAGGAGCTAGCAGCTAGGAGCTAGGCTAACCGTGCTAACGGAGTACTTATACATTTGGTTATGAGTACATTTTTGAATGTTGAGGTTGAATACTATTTTAACCTTTTTTTTTTTTTTTTGACTGAGCCAGTTAAAACACTGCTTGTGATCTTTAATAAACATGAAGCTAAAATTAAAATGTTTGGTACGTTATTGTGGCTTTGCACACAAAGTTTTGTGTATATTGATTTTTTTTCACAGATTCACTCAGAAGTTTATAACACTTTCTATGGAGCTCATCTTTATAATGAACTATTAACAAGTTCATATCATGTTATAATGTGTTCATTAGGCATTATACCCTTTATTATTATTTATGAAAATGCATTATACTATTACTATTTTTACGCATTTGGAATTAATAACACAATGTGTTATAAGTACTGTTCATAACACATCATATCACTAATACCAGACGTACACTTTATAACATGTTATGAGTCCTGTTTTGAGTTTTTTCTACTGTTTTTAATACTATATTTAAACCTTTAATCTTTACATCATAAAACTTACTACAAAATTTGAAAAGGTTATAACTACAAAACTTTACAACATATTAGAAAACCTGAAAAACATTTCTGCAAAATAATGCAGTGTTACAGCTTTACATCATAATACTAAACTTTACAACATACATCAATACTTTACATCATAAGGCAAACTTTACAACTTACCACATACTACAACTTTACAGAACTTTACATCATACATCAAAACTTTACAACCTACTGCATACTACAACTTTACATCATAATACAGAACTTTACAACATACATCAAAACTTTACAACTTACAACATGCTACAACTTTACAACATACTACCAAAATTTACAACCTTGTGTCATTTTTTTCAGCTTAACAACAAACTACAAAATATATTACATCAGAATACAAAACTTTACATCTTTACAACATACTGTACTGAAAAAGCTAATGTCCAAAAAATGGTTCTACTTAGAACCCTTTCTGAAGTAGGGTTGTTGTAGGGTCTCACTCTGTTGTAGGGTTCTGTATAGAACCTTTAAAGGTTCCCCAGAGGGACAACTGAAGAACCTTCTGAGTTCTAATTGTTTCACGTTTACCGTTTTTTTCTGATGTAGTGTCCTGTGGAGGTTTTTTTTTTTGTTTATTTGTTTATATTTTTTTTAAACTCATTCCTGAGGATGGATTTGCTCAGAGATGGAGGAATGGACTCTTTACAAAACTCTGAAGCAATTAAAAAAATCTCTCAATCACGTCACAGTGTTGGAAACACAGCATGGTGGCGACATCTGCTGGTAAAACGCGTGTCACTGCATCATAAAAACCCAAAACAGCAAAAACCTACAGCAGCTAAATACAGCATGTAAAGAATTTCCTGAACGTTTTGTTTTGTATTTACTTCTCAAACTTTTCCCACTGTATTTAATTTTTAATGAAGACCTTTATTTAAATGAAAATTCAAACTGACAACTTAAAATGTACCTTCCCATCTTTATGATTTTGTTTCATCACATTACATGCTAATAATGTCTGAATTGTATATTGTGTAATGTGTATTATTAGAAATTTGCCATGTCAAATTAAAGAATTTCTAATTTTGTAAGTTCGCAAAAATGAAATATATTATTTTATATCTTCTGTGCTTGTAGCTGCACAGTGTGACTCACTGCACCGATGTGTGAGAGCTCCATAAACACAGTAACTAAAGTCAGAGATCACACAAGGAAGGATATTTTCTACTAACACAGAAGTAAGAATAATACAAGACAAAAAACAGCAAAATGTTAATAATAGTCTCTAATTATCCCTTTTCAAACTGTGAGAACGTTCCCTATGTGTGAGTGAGTCATGTCTGAGTGTGTACGTTAGAAAAACTGGTGTGTGTATGTGTGTGTGTGTGTGTGTTAGTAATATCTCTAATATATATATATATATATATATATATATATATATATATATAAAATGTTTCTATTTTGCAATTTTGCATTCTTTTCTAATTTACTACAACAATTTTTCATTAAAACTGTATTATTGAGGGCAACTTGAGTGAAAAGTAAAATCTTTGAAATATTTACATGAATTTCAGAGTTTCTTAGTATTTGGTTCGTCCCCTTTGTGCTTTAATGACAGTGTGACTCGAGCTGGCACGGACTCCACACGTTTATGTAAAACCTGATGATCCATTTTAGA
Organism: Pangasianodon hypophthalmus; assembly: GCF_027358585.1. Classification (NCBI taxonomy): domain Eukaryota; kingdom Metazoa; phylum Chordata; class Actinopteri; order Siluriformes; family Pangasiidae; genus Pangasianodon; species Pangasianodon hypophthalmus. The sequence continues at coordinate 25,492,969 of NC_069721.1, read as the reverse complement.
TCAGATCCATCAGAGTGTCGTCTGATCTCACGCTTCAGTAGAAGAGATTAGACATGAGGAACATCTGACCTTTTGTACGAAGCAGTTAATCTGCTCAATATCACACATTTACTTACACTTAAATAGGGAGCTAGAAACAGTGCAGAATCTTAAATATTAAATATTCAAGCTGTTGAATATTTACTTTATTTATTTTAAATATTAAAAAAATTCTAAAACCTTCTGTCTATTTCCAATTTGAAATTTAAAAAAAATCCCAAATTTCCAATTGTGTGTGTACAGTATAGTAGATTATTACTAACATTCAGATTTAGTTCTAAAGTTCTACTTTATTGTTACCTGCTATGAACACAATAAGTTTATTGGAAATGTGTGAACATCACAGTGTCACATTGATGATCACAATACGTTCCTCTGTTCTTAAGCAGTAGTTAGCTACAGGATCCTCTTGACCCAGTTAGATAACATTACTTCTCTTTTCTGTAGAACACTGGGTGTGTCTGGACCAAAACTCTCCCCAGTGTATTGTCTCTGGCAGTCAGTTTGCCTTAAACCATATAAGATCCACATAATATTTTAAGATAAATATTTTAATTAATTCTATTTTCTTTTTTATTTTATTTAGAAGTTTTCCACTACATAATTACTTACAATTAAGAATTATGTTTTCAACTAAATATAGTAATAACAACAAACATTATTTCATTTCCTGATTTTTTATAACATTGCTGGATATATTTCAGTGTGACGTCGCTGGATATATTTCAGTGTAACGCTGCTGGATATATTTCAGTGTGACGTCGCTGGATAGATTTCGGTGTAACGCTGCTGGATATATTTCAGTGTAACGCTGCTGGATATATTTCAGTGTAGCGTCGCTGGATATATTTCAGTGTAGCGTCGCTGGATATATTTCAGTGTAACGCTGCCGGATATATTTCAGTGTGACGTCGCTGGATATATTTCGGTGTAACGCTGCTGGATATATTTCAGTGTAACGCTGCCGGATATATTTCAGTGTGACGTCGCTGGATAGATTTCGGTGTAACGCTGCTGGATAGATTTCAGTGTAGCGTCGCTGGATATATTTCAGTGTAGCGTCGCTGGATATATTTCAGTGTAGCGTCGCTGGATATATTTCAGTGTAGCGTCGCTGGATATATTTCAGTGTAACGCTGCTGGATAGATTTCAGTGTAGCGTCGCTGGATATATTTCAGTGTAGCGTCGCTGGATATATTTCAGTGTAGCGTCGCTGGATATATTTCAGTGTAACGCTGCTGGATAGATTTCAGTGTAGCGTCACTGGATATATTTCAGTGTAGCGTCGCTGGATATATTTCAGTGTAACGCTGCTGGATAGATTTCAGTGTAACGCTGCTGGATATATTTCAGTGTAGCGTCGCTGGATATATTTCAGTGTAGCGTCGCTGGATAGATTTCAGTGTAGCGTCGCTGGATATATTTCAGTGTAACACTGCTGGATAGATTTCAGTGTAATGTCGCTGGATATATTTCAGTGTAACGCTGCTGGATATATTTCAGTGTAACGTCGCTGGATATATTTCAGTGTAACGCTGCCGGATATATTTCGGTGTAGCGTCGCTGGATATATTTCAGTGTAACGCTGCTGGATATATTTCAGTGTAGCGTCGCTGGATATATTTCAGTGTAGCGTCGCTGGATATATTTCAGTGTAACGCTGCTGGATATATTTCAGTGTAACGCTGCTGGATATATTTCGGTGTAGCGTCGCTGGATATATTTCAGTGTAACGCTGCTGGATATAATTCAGTGTAACGCTGCTGGATATATTTCAGTGTAGCGTCGCTGGATATATTTCAGTGTAACGCTGCTGGATATATTTCGGTGTAGCGTCGCTGGATAGATTTCAGTGTAACGCTGCTGGATAGATTTCAGTGTAATGTCGCTGGATATATTTCGGTGTAACGCTGCTGGATAGATTTCAGTGTAGCGTCGCTGGATATATTTCAGTGTAGCGTCGCTGGATATATTTCAGTGTAACGCTGCTGGATATATTTCAGTGTAACGCTGCTGGATATATTTCAGTGTAACGCTGCTGGATATATTTCAGTGTATCGTCACTGGATATATTTCAGTGTAACGCTGCTGGATATATTTCAGTGTAACGCTGCTGGATAGATTTCAGTGTAGCGTCGCTGGATATATTTCAGTGTAGCGTCGCTGGATATATTTCAGTGTAACGCTGCTGGATATATTTCAGTGTAACGCTGCTGGATAGATTTCAGTGTAACGCTGCTGGATATATTTCAGTGTAGCGTCGCTGGATATATTTCAGTGTAGCGTCGCTGGATAGATTTCAGTGTAGCGTCGCTGGATAGATTTCAGTGTAGCGTCGCTGGATATATTTCAGTGTAACACTGCTGGATAGATTTCAGTGTAATGTCGCTGGATATATTTCAGTGTAACGCTGCTGGATATATTTCAGTGTAACGTCGCTGGATATATTTCGGTGTAACGCTGCCGGATATATTTCGGTGTAGCGTCGCTGGATATATTTCAGTGTAACGCTGCTGGATATATTTCAGTGTAGCGTCGCTGGATATATTTCAGTGTAACACTGCTGGATAGATTTCAGTGTAGCGTCGCTGGATATATTTCAGTGTAACACTGCTGGATAGATTTCAGTGTAATGTCGCTGGATATATTTCAGTGTAACGCTGCTGGATATATTTCAGTGTAACGTCGCTGGATATATTTCAGTGTAACGCTGCCGGATATATTTCGGTGTAATGTCGCTGGATATATTTCAGTGTAACGCTGCTGGATATATTTCAGTGTAGCGTCGCTGGATATATTTCAGTGTAGCGTCGCTGGATATATTTCAGTGTAACGCTGCTGGATATATTTCAGTGTAACGCTGCTGGATATATTTCGGTGTAGCGTCGCTGGATATATTTCAGTGTAACGCTGCTGGATATATTTCAGTGTAACGCTGCTGGATATATTTCAGTGTAGCGTCGCTGGATAGATTTCAGTGTAACGCTGCTGGATATATTTCAGTGTAACGTCGCTGGATATATTTCAGTGTAACGCTGCCGGATATATTTCGGTGTAACATCGCTGGATATATTTCAGTGTAACGTCGCTGGATATATTTCAGTGTAACGCTGCCGGATATATTTCGGTGTAACATCGCTGGATATATTTCGATGTAACATCGCTGGATAGATTTCAGTGTAACGCTGCTGGATAGATTTCAGTGTAACGCTGCTGGATAGATTTCAGTGTAACGCTGCTGGATAGATTTCAGTGTAACTGTAACGAATCCGGCCTCTGTGGTTCCCCCTGATCGTCACCAGAGGTCACCATCACCCGAGTATTGACTTTCCCCTCGAAACTACATTTCCCATCACCCCGCACCCAGCACTGATTACGAGCTCACCTGCAGCCTATTACCGGGACTACTTAAGCCTCCGCCTCTCGCTCACTCTTTGCGAAGTCTTGTTTTGCCCCGGCTGACATTTCTGAGCGTTTGTATCTTCTTTGTTGGATTACCGTGTTTGACCATGGACTGTTTCTTCTCGTTTCTGGATTCTTTGCTGCCTGCCCTGACCATCTGCCTGTTTGATCACTCTGCCTTTGTTTCGCCTCTGATTACCCTGTTTCGCTGTTGCTCGACCACGCCTGTACGACTGTGTCTGCCTTTTATTAAAACGCTGCTAATGGATCCCCATTCTGTTGACTCCGCGTTACAGTAACGTCGCTGGATATATTTCAGTGTAATGTTGCTGGATATATTTCGGTGTAACGTCGCCGGATATATTTCGGTGTAACGTCGCCGGATATATTTCAGTGTAACGCTGCTGGATATATTTCGGTGTATCGTCGCCGGATATATTTCGGTGTAACGCTGCCGGATATATTTCGGTGTAACGTCGCCGGATATATTTCGGTGTAACGCCGCCGGATAGATTTCGGTGTAACGTCGCCGGATAGATTTCGGTGTAACGCTGCCGGATATATTTCGGTGTAACGTCGCTGGATATATTTCGGTGTAACGCTGCCGGATAGATTTCGGTGTAACGCTGCCGGATAGATTTCGGTGTAACGTCGCCGGATAGATTTCGGTGTAACGCTGCCGGATAGATTTCGGTGTAACGTCGCTGGATATATTTCGGTGTAACGTCGCCGGATATATTTCGGTGTAACGCTGCCGGATATATTTCGGTGTAACGCTGCCGGAAATATTTCGGTGTAACGTCGCCGGATATATTTCGGTGTAACGTCGCCGGATATATTTCGGTGTAACGTCGCCGGATAGATTTCGGTGTAACATCGCCGGATAGATTTCGGTGTAACGCTGCTGGATAGATTTCGGTGTAACGTCGCCGGATATATTTCGGTGTAACGCTGCTGGATAGATTTCGGTGTAACGTCGCCGGATATATTTCGGTGTAACGTCGCCGGATATATTTCGGTGTAACGTCGCTTTATATATTTCGGTGTGACGTCGCTTTATATATTTCGGTGTAGCGTCGCTGGATATATTTCGGTGTAACGCTGCCGGATATATTTCGGTGTAACGTCGCTGGATATATTTCTGTGTGACGTCGCTTTATATATTTCGGTGTATCGTCGCTGGATATATTTCGGTGTAACGTCGCCGGATAGATTTCGGTGTAACGTCGCCGGATAGATTTCGGTGTAACGCTGCTGGATAGATTTCGGTGTAACGTCGCCGGATATATTTCGGTGTAACGCTGCTGGATAGATTTCGGTGTAACGTCGCCGGATATATTTCGGTGTAACGTCGCCGGATATATTTCGGTGTAACGTCGCTTTATATATTTCGGTGTGACGTCGCTTTATATATTTCGGTGTAGCGTCGCTGGATATATTTCGGTGTAACGCTGCCGGATATATTTCGGTGTAACGTCGCTGGATATATTTCTGTGTGACGTCGCTTTATATATTTCGGTGTATCGTCGCTGGATATATTTCGGTGTAACGTCGCTGGATATATTTCAGTGTAACGCTGCCGGATATATTTCAGTGTAACGCTGCTGGATATATTTCGGTGTAACGTTGCTGGATATATTTCGGTGTAACGTCGCTGGATATATTTCGGTGTAACGCTGCCGGATATATTTCGGTGTAACGTCGCTTTATATATTTCTGTGTGACGTCGCTTTATATATTTCAGTGTATCGTCGCTGGATATATTTCGGTGTAATGCTGCCGGATATATTTCAGTGTAACGCTGCCGGATATATTTCAGTGTAACGCTGCTGGATATATTTCGGTGTAACGTTGCTGGATATATTTCGGTGTAACGTCGCTGGATATATTTCGGTGTAACGCTGCCGGATATATTTCGGTGTAACGTCGCTTTATATATTTCTGTGTGACGTCGCTTTATATATTTCAGTGTATCGTCGCTGGATATATTTCGGTGTAATGCTGCCGGATATATTTCAGTGTAACGCTGCCGGATATATTTCGGTGTAACGTTGCTGGATATATTTCGGTGTAACGTCGCTGGATATATTTCGGTGTAACGCTGCTGGATATATTTCGGTGTAACGTCGCCGGATATATTTCGGTGTAACGTCGCTTTATATATTTCGGTGTATCGTCGCTGGATATATTTCGGTGTAACGCTGCCGGATATATTTCGGTGTAACGTCGCTGGATATATTTCTGTGTGACGTCGCTTTATATATTTCGGTGTATCGTCGCTGGATATATTTCGGTGTAATGTCGCTGGATATATTTCGGTGTAACGCTGCCGGATATATTTCGGTGTAACGTCGCTTTATATATTTCTGTGTGACGTCGCTTTATATATTTCGGTGTATCGTCGCTGGATATATTTCGGTGTAACGTCGCTGGATATATTTCAGTGTAACGCTGCCGGATATATTTCAGTGTAACGCTGCTGGATATATTTCGGTGTAACGTTGCCGGATATATTTCGGTGTAACGTCGCTGGATATATTTCGGTGTAACGCTGCCGGATATATTTCGGTGTAACGTCGCTTTATATATTTCTGTGTGACGTCGCTTTATATATTTCAGTGTATCGTCGCTGGATATATTTCGGTGTAATGCTGCCGGATATATTTCAGTGTAACGCTGCCGGATATATTTCGGTGTAACGTCGCTGGATATATTTCGGTGTAACGTCGCTGGATATATTTCGGTGTAACGCTGCTGGATATATTTCGGTGTAACGTCGCCGGATATATTTCGGTGTAACGTCGCTTTATATATTTCGGTGTATCGTCGCTGGATATATTTCGGTGTAACGCTGCCGGATATATTTCGGTGTAACGTCGCTGGATATATTTCTGTGTGACGTCGCTTTATATATTTCGGTGTATCGTCGCTGGATATATTTCGGTGTAATGTCGCTGGATATATTTCGGTGTAACGCTGCCGGATATATTTCGGTGTAACGTCGCTTTATATATTTCTGTGTGACGTCGCTTTATATATTTCGGTGTATCGTCGCTGGATATATTTCGGTGTAACGTCGCTGGATATATTTCAGTGTAACGCTGCCGGATATATTTCAGTGTAACGCTGCTGGATATATTTCGGTGTAACGTTGCTGGATATATTTCGGTGTAACGTCGCTGGATATATTTCGGTGTAACGCTGCCGGATATATTTCGGTGTAACGTCGCTTTATATATTTCTGTGTGACGTCGCTTTATATATTTCGGTGTAATGCTGCCGGATATATTTCAGTGTAACGCTGCCGGATATATTTCAGTGTAACGCTGCTGGATATATTTCGGTGTAACGTTGCTGGATATATTTCGGTGTGACGTCGCTGGATATATTTCGGTGTAACGCTGCCGGATATATTTCGGTGTAACGTCGCTTTATATATTTCTGTGTGACGTCGCTTTATATATTTCAGTGTATCGTCGCTGGATATATTTCGGTGTAATGCTGCCGGATATATTTCAGTGTAACGCTGCCGGATATATTTCGGTGTAACGTTGCTGGATATATTTCGGTGTAACGCTGCTGGATATATTTCGGTGTAACGTTGCCGGATATATTTCGGTGTAAAGTCGCCGGATATATTTCGGTGTAACGTCGCCGGATAGATTTCGGTGTAACGCTGCCGGATAGATTTCGGTGTAACGTCGCCGGATATATTTCGGTGTAACGTCGCCGGATATATTTCGGTGTAACGCTGCCGGATATATTTCGGTGTAACGCTGCCGGAAATATTTCGGTGTAACGTCGCCGGATATATTTCGGTGTAACGTCGCCGGATATATTTCGGTGTAACATCGCCGGATAGATTTCGGTGTAACGTCGCCGGATAGATTTCGGTGTAACGCTGCTGGATAGATTTCGGTGTAACGTCGCCGGATATATTTCGGTGTAACGCTGCTGGATAGATTTCGGTGTAACGTCGCCGGATATATTTCGGTGTAACGTCGCCGGATATATTTCGGTGTAACGTCGCTTTATATATTTCGGTGTGACGTCGCTTTATATATTTCGGTGTAGCGTCGCTGGATATATTTCGGTGTAACGCTGCCGGATATATTTCGGTGTAACGTCGCTGGATATATTTCTGTGTGACGTCGCTTTATATATTTCGGTGTATCGTCGCTGGATATATTTCGGTGTAATGTCGCTGGATATATTTCGGTGTAACGCTGCCGGATATATTTCGGTGTAACGTCGCTTTATATATTTCTGTGTGACGTCGCTTTATATATTTCGGTGTATCGTCGCTGGATATATTTCGGTGTAACGTCGCTGGATATATTTCAGTGTAACGCTGCCGGATATATTTCGGTGTAACGCTGCCGGATATATTTCGGTGTAACGTTGCTGGATATATTTCGGTGTAACGTCGCTGGATATATTTCGGTGTAACGCTGCCGGATATATTTCGGTGTAACGTCGCTTTATATATTTCTGTGTGACGTCGCTTTATATATTTCAGTGTATCGTCGCTGGATATATTTCGGTGTAATGCTGCCGGATATATTTCAGTGTAACGCTGCCGGATATATTTCAGTGTAACGCTGCTGGATATATTTCGGTGTAACGTTGCTGGATATATTTCGGTGTAACGTCGCTGGATATATTTCGGTGTAACGCTGCCGGATATATTTCGGTGTAACGTCGCTTTATATATTTCTGTGTGACGTCGCTTTATATATTTCAGTGTATCGTCGCTGGATATATTTCGGTGTAATGCTGCCGGATATATTTCAGTGTAACGCTGCCGGATATATTTCGGTGTAACGTTGCTGGATATATTTCGGTGTAACGTCGCTGGATATATTTCGGTGTAACGCTGCTGGATATATTTCGGTGTAACGTCGCCGGATATATTTCGGTGTAACGTCGCTTTATATATTTCGGTGTATCGTCGCTGGATATATTTCGGTGTAACGCTGCCGGATATATTTCGGTGTAACGTCGCTGGATATATTTCTGTGTGACGTCGCTTTATATATTTCGGTGTATCGTCGCTGGATATATTTCGGTGTAATGTCGCTGGATATATTTCAGTGTAACGCTGCCGGATATATTTCGGTGTAACGTCGCTTTATATATTTCTGTGTGACGTCGCTTTATATATTTCGGTGTATCGTCGCTGGATATATTTCGGTGTAACGTCGCTGGATATATTTCAGTGTAACGCTGCCGGATATATTTCAGTGTAACGCTGCTGGATATATTTCGGTGTAACGTTGCCGGATATATTTCGGTGTAACGTCGCTGGATATATTTCGGTGTAACGCTGCCGGATATATTTCGGTGTAACGTCGCTTTATATATTTCTGTGTGACGTCGCTTTATATATTTCAGTGTATCGTCACTGGATATATTTCGGTGTAACGCTGCCGGATATATTTCGGTGTAACGTTGCCGGATATATTTCGGTGTAACGTCGCTGGATATATTTCGGTGTAACGCTGCTGGATATATTTCGGTGTAACGTCGCCGGATATATTTCGGTGTAACGTCGCTTTATATATTTCGGTGTAACGCTGCTGGATATATTTCGGTGTAACGTTGCCGGATATATTTCGGTGTAACGTCGCTGGATATATTTCGGTGTAACGCTGCCGGATATATTTCGGTGTAACGTCGCTTTATATATTTCTGTGTGACGTCGCTTTATATATTTCAGTGTATCGTCACTGGATATATTTCGGTGTAATGCTGCCGGATATATTTCAGTGTAACGCTGCCGGATATATTTCGGTGTAACGTTGCTGGATATATTTCGGTGTAACGTCGCTGGATATATTTCGGTGTAACGCTGCTGGATATATTTCGGTGTAACGTCGCCGGATATATTTCGGTGTAACGTCGCTTTATATATTTCGGTGTATCGTCGCTGGATATATTTCGGTGTAACGCTGCCGGATATATTTCGGTGTAACGTCGCTGGATATATTTCTGTGTGACGTCGCTTTATATATTTCGGTGTATCGTCGCTGGATATATTTCGGTGTAATGTCGCTGGATATATTTCGGTGTAACGCTGCCGGATATATTTCGGTGTAACGTCGCTTTATATATTTCTGTGTGACGTCGCTTTATATATTTCGGTGTATCGTCGCTGGATATATTTCGGTGTAACGTCGCTGGATATATTTCAGTGTAACGCTGCCGGATATATTTCAGTGTAACGCTGCTGGATATATTTCGGTGTAACGTTGCTGGATATATTTCGGTGTAACGTCGCTGGATATATTTCGGTGTAACGCTGCCGGATATATTTCGGTGTAACGTCGCTTTATATATTTCTGTGTGACGTCGCTTTATATATTTCAGTGTATCGTCGCTGGATATATTTCGGTGTAATGCTGCCGGATATATTTCAGTGTAACGCTGCCGGATATATTTCGGTGTAACGTTGCTGGATATATTTCGGTGTAACGTCGCTGGATATATTTCGGTGTAACGCTGCTGGATATATTTCGGTGTAACGTCGCCGGATATATTTCGGTGTAAAGTCGCCGGATATATTTCGGTGTAACGTCGCCGGATAGATTTCGGTGTAACGTCGCCGGATAGATTTCGGTGTAACGCTGCCGGATAGATTTCGGTGTAACGCTGCCGGATAGATTTCGGTGTAACGTCGCTTTATATATTTCGGTGTAACGTCGCCGGATATATTTCGGTGTAACGCTGCCGGATATATTTCGGTGTAACGTCGCTTTATATATTTCGGTGTGACGTCGCTTTATATATTTCGGTGTAGCGTCGCTGGATATATTTCGGTGTAATGTCGCTGGATATATTTCGGTTTAACGCTGCCGGATATATTTCGGTGTAACGTCGCTTTATATATTTCGGTGTGACGTCGCTTTATATATTTCGGTGTATCATCGCTGGATATATTTCGGTGTAGCGTCGCTGGATATATTTCAGTGTAGCGTCGCTGGATATATTTCAGTGTAATGTCGCTGGATATATTTCAGTGTAACGCTGCTGGATATATTTCAGTGTAACGCTGCTGGATATATTTCAGTGTAACGCTGCTGGATATATTTCAGTGTAACGCTGCTGGATATATTTCGGTGTAACGTTGCTGGATATATTTCGGTGTAACGTCGCTGGATATATTTCGGTGTAACGTCGCCGGATATATTTCGGTGTAGCGTCGCCGGATATATTTCGGTGTAACGCTGCCGGATATATTTCGGTGTGACGTCGATGGATATATTTCGGTGTGACGTCGCTTTATATATTTCAGTGTGACATCGCTTTATATATTTCAGTGTAACGCTGCCGGATATATTTCAGTGTAACGTCGCTGGATATATTTCAGTGTAACGTCGCCGGATAGATTTCAGTGTAACGCTGCTGGAGATATTTCAGTGTAAAGTCGCCTAATATATTTCAGTGTAACGCTGCTGGATAGATTTCAGTGTAACGTCGCCGGATAGATTTCAGTGTAACGTCGCCGGATAGATTTCAGTGTAACGTCGCCGGATAGATTTCAGTGTAGCGTCGCCGGATAGATTTCAGTGTAACGCTGCTGGAGATATTTCAGTGTAACGCTGCTGGATATATTTCAGTGTAAAATTGCTGGATATATTTCAGTGTAAAATTGCTGGATATATTTTAGTATAACACAGTCTTCCTAATGCAGATTACATTTAATGTTTTTCCCTTTAATTATGCAGGTAATGACAAAAACATTACAAACCTTTTCAAATTGAATAAAATTTGCATAAAATCTATTTTTAAAAAACATAAATCCTGGGACATTAAAAAATATGAAAATTCCATAAAAACTATAAACAATGAAATTTGAAAAACATTGCTGCCCTTTATTATCCATTTTTGAAATCCCACTTTGATAAATTTGCATAATCAAATCACTCTTGGCTTGAATATTTGAGGTTTCACTGTAAGTGAAACTCTATAGCTGGCTGAGATGCAAATGATGTGTAATGTGAAGTGTTACCTTAAATGGAATTATAGTAAAGTGTCTATGTATGAAACTGCCCACCCTACCTCACTGACCCCACCCACACGCCCTTCCAGCTCGGTCTAACCCGCCTGTTTGCATGTGAGGGAGTGTTTTAACAGTAACACACACACACACACACACACACACCACACACACACACCACAGACAGATCTACTTCATTCAGATTACATTCCACCTTTCACACACATTCTGTATCAGATAGCAGGAGAATCAGGGGCATAATGGAAGCAGAAGGAAACAGTACAGTGTTTTCCACCTGCCTGGATCAGAAAGAGTGCCAGAACGGCATTGCAGAGAATAATCCATCTTCAGATATGAAGCAAAAAGAGGAGAAGATCCAGAAAAGTTCCCAGGAGGAACCAGGAGAAAAGTCATGCCCAAGAGAGGACGGACCACCGTGCGAGGACGACGTTTTGTGTGACTCATGCATTGAAAGTCCACGCAAAGCCAAGAAGTCGTGCCTGACGTGCCTGGTTTCCTACTGCGAGGATCATCTGAGGCCACATCTGGAAAAGGAGAAGTTTCAGAGCCACCGGCTGGTGGAGCCGCTGAAAGATGTGGAGACTCCCATGTGTGAGATACACAACTTCCCACTGGAGCTGTACTGCTGCGTCGAAACTTGTTGTGTGTGTCAGAAATGTGTGTCCAAGCAACACCATGGACATGAAACCCTGTCCATTACAGAGGCACGTCGGAAAATCGAGGTAAACAAACCATCCATCTTACTGTTCTTTATCTCCAAAAAAACATTTAGTAAACACTTTCTGTACCATCTGGAAGCTCTTAAGTTTTTGGCCTAGATTTTTCTCCTCGATTTTCACAATCCAGGAACTTACTAAATATACTTCTCTTTCTGATATGCTCCATTTTTATGTCTGCAGACTGATCATTCCATCCTGTCCCCATTTTTCTGAATCCTTCTTAGCCAGAAGCGCTTTTTCTCTCCATCTGTCTACCTTCTCTTTCCGTCTGTCTCTCATTCACACCTGGATGCATGTGTCATGATTTCATTTATCACTTTAATTTGTAAAACTACACACCTTGCCCACCTTTACACACCTGATGAGTCTCTGTGCTTTTTAATTACATATACAATTGAGTTACACCCTTTCACACATTCCGCTTCATTCATCTCCTTTGAACAGGCCTGTAATTGGATTAGCGAGATTTGACCTCAGATAAAGAAAAATCCATTCACACGTTGTAAAAGGTCACATGACCAGTGCCTGATTTGTGAGATTGGAATGGGACAGGACTGACAAGTTTGGTAGAGTTAGTGGAGAGTAATTAGTGCCCTGACCACTGCCCTGGTTATTTTGGTGTTGGATTTATGAGCAATGTGTGGTTCGGTTTGGGATTGGCATTTGGATGGTGCTCTAACTGGTTTAGAGTGTTGTATTCAATTGTATTGAAAATTTGGGTGGGGTTTTGGGTAGATTCTATTTTTTCTAGTTTTCTGTTGATTCTATTTCTGGATTTGTGGGTAACGATCAGAGCAGTTAGAACTTTGCATTAATTCTGTGTTGTGTTGCGGCATAGAGATTCTGTTGTGTCAGGCTTTAGGGTGTCGAACATGGTGATGCTACGTTGGGGTTTAGAGTAGAGATCATGCTGATGTTGTGTTGAGGTTTGGAGTAGAGATCATGGTGATGCTACGTTGGGGTTTAGAGTAGAGATCATGCTGATGTTGTGTTGAGGTTTGGAGTAGAGATCATGGTGATGCTACGTTGGGGTTTAGAGTAGAGATCATGCTGATGCTGTGTTGGGGTTTGGAGTAGAGATCAGGTTGATGTGTTGGGGTTTGGAGTAGAGATCATGCTGATGCTGTGTTGGGGTTTGGAGTAGAGATCATGGTGATGCTACGTTGGGGTTTAGAGTAGAGATCATGCTGATGCTGTGTTGGGGTTTGGAGTAGAGATCATGGCGATGTTGTGTTGGGGTTTGGAGTAGAGATCATGGTCATGCTGTGTTGGGGTTTGGAGTAGAGATCAGGTTGATGTGTTGAGGTTTGGAGTAGAGATCAGGTTGATGCTGTGTTGGGGGTTGGAGTAGAGATCAGGTTGATGCTGTGTTGGGGGTTGGAGTAGAGATCAAGGTGATGTGTTGGGGTTTGGAGTAGAGATCAAGGTAATGCTGTGTTGGGGTTTGGAGTAGAGATCATGCTAATGCTATGTTGGGGTTTGGAGTAGAGATCAGGTTGATGTGTTGGGGTTTGGAGTAGAGATCAGGGTGATGCTGTGTTGGGGTTTGGAGTAGAGATCAGGTTCATGTTGTGTTGGGGTTTGGAGTAGAGATCAGGTTCATGTTGTGTTGGGGTTTGGAGTAGAGATCAGGTTCATGTTGTGTTGGGGTTTGGAGTAGAGATCATGGTCATGCTGTGTTGGGGTTTGGAGTATAGATCAGGGTAATGATGAGAATAGGCCTTTTTAACAAATTGCTTTTGTATTCACTTTAGTTATTTGCATAAGGGCTGTGGCTGCTGGGTGGGTCAGAGAGACAGTTTTTACCCAAATTGTTTCACATTTGAACCCCTGTAATGTGTGGAATCATTCAAAATCTTACATGTTTTAGTCAGACATAGGCTAAAGGGCTAAAGGGCTAATAGGTTGTTTCAGAATGTTTCCATGTTGCTCATATACAGTCCTCTCCAAAAGTATTGGAACAGCAAGGCCAGATCTTTTGTTTTTGATATACACTGAAGACTTTTGGGTTTGAGATCAAACGATGAATATGAGATTAAAGATCAGAATTTCAGCTTCATTTCCTTATATTTGCATCTAGATGTGTTAAACAAGTGGCACCTTTGGTGGCAGACCACACAGTTTTTTGGTGAGCACAAATATAGGAACTGATAGTTTTAAGTAAATGAAAGTAAATAATACTTAATATTTGGATGGATATTTCTTGCCTGCAATAACTGCATGAAGCTGGTGACCCACTGACATCACCAAACTGTTGCATTCTTCACAAATGTCTTCAGTGTGTAGCAAAAACAAAAGCATTGGCCTTGCTGTTATGATACTTTCAGAGGGGACTGTATATACAACAATGAATTCGTCTGTCAACAAATCGACTGTCAGAGGTTCTTGATTTGACCTTGTTTTGTCAGTAAGAATGTACTGGTATCCAGTAATTTGTTATTTGAGTTTTTAAAATATCCAAAAACAGGTCAAACTTGTCCAACTTTTTCGCCTTAGCAACATGAGACTGAACATGACCAAGTCAGAGAGACCATTAAACTAAATAAAAAAAAAAAAAGATGAGAGGAGAATTTGCAGAAGCAGATTGTTCTCCAAAAACCGAATTCACGTCCTTGCATTGAGAAGGTAGAGTTTTCAGCTCACATGACTCTCTAAATCTGTTGGCTTGTCTTTAATGAGTTACCTAGTGAATGTAAAGAAAGGCATTTTCCCTGATTTCCTGTAGCCATGAGGTCTGTGTGGACCTGTCTGAGGAATGCAAACCCTCCCACAACATGTTAACACATTCCTCTCAGATTACCACTTTAGAGGCAAAAAGATCCCGAAGATTACGATCTGAGACCTCGCGAGACTCGTGTCTCACCCCGGAGGAGAGTGTGTAGTTATTAAAGACCATCACAGACCATTATTATCCAATGGAACAACACAAAGATCTTTCTTGTATAGTCATTTGATCTGATCATGAAAGCATGAAATTGATGCTGTGCCCTTAGTCCCAGTGCAACGTGTTTATACACATGTGTGTGTGAATGTCCACAGAAAGAGCTGCAGGATAAACAGACAGAGCTGGCGAAGACGCTGACAGCAGCTGAGAACTCCATCAACAAACTGCAGAGCTGCTTTCTCTCTGTAGAGGTACACTTACGTTCAATATTTACAGACAACGCTGCACAGGAAGTGGGTGTCTCACCATTCCTGTCCATCAGGTCCGGGGGCTGCGACTGATCAGCTGATGTTTCAAACAAATCCTTACACTAATGCTCAAGAAGAGAAAGGTTGCTTTATGTAAACAGAAGAA
The DNA here is from genome assembly GCF_027358585.1 of Pangasianodon hypophthalmus. Lineage (NCBI taxonomy): Eukaryota > Metazoa > Chordata > Actinopteri > Siluriformes > Pangasiidae > Pangasianodon > Pangasianodon hypophthalmus. The sequence continues at coordinate 25,477,490 of NC_069721.1, read as the reverse complement.
CTCTGAAAGCAGCATTAAAACAAATGAGGATGTTGAGGCATTTGAATTAGAGTGTAAACATTAAAACATTGCTGCAAGTGCTAAAATTAGTTATATACAAAGCATATGGACTTGGAATGGATTTGGATAAAGTCCATGACTAGAGCTTAGCTCAAGGCATTTAGGATACAGTCCACATACAGCTCTGTGCAAAAGTCTTAGGCATGTGCAAAGAAATGCTGTAGAGCAAAGATGCCTTCAAAAATAATGAAATTAAATGTTTAAAATAAAACAGTATTTAAAATAAAGCAGTATCTGAGGTGCAGTGTGTGCAGTTTTATAAGGAAATGAGCTGGAAGTGTTACTGAGCATCTTGCAGAAGCAGCCACAGTTCTTCTGGAGACTTTGACTGTCGACTCGCTTCTTATTTCTGCAGCGAAACCCAGCAGCCTTCATTATGTTTTTATCTGAAAAGTGTCTCTTATGGAATCTGCTGCTTTCTTTACTGACATACAAACATTTTTCTGTAACATTTCATTCTGTGCTGGAAAACTAATGTTTGGAATCTAAAATGATTTTGTACTGAATCAATAATGTAGAAGTCAGAAAATAAACATCTATAACAAAGATTGTACTAAAAACAAAGAGGTGCCAAGACTTTTGCACATTACTGTATATATCGATATAGAGTGCGTTCAGATAGAAAGGGACTGTTTTTGAATTTCCACACTAAATCTTCTTGCCATTAATAAAACAAACTGACGACAAACACATGACAAATTTCTGAAATCCTCAGTGTTTAGTAATTTGGGACACGTCCTGTATCTTCATTGGTTTAGGACTTTACACTCATCCTGACTGACACGTTTAAAACATTATTTATTTGAAGCATTTTCATGTCAACGCAGGAATCCGCGCAGTGGAACTCCATTTCCCAAAGTGCACCACAGCCTTCAAACATGGCCGCCAAGGACTCCATTTCCCAACTCACACACTCACTGTTATGTTCAAGCTCCCTGCATTTTTAATCACACACACCTGGATGCAATCACACACACACACACACACACACACACACACACACTATATAAGCAATCACAAAACACACACTCACTGCTCAGTGTTGATCTGTTCACCTGACATACCAAGCCTTGTTGAACCCGTGCGTGATATTCTGCTTTTTGATTCTGTTTTTTTTTCCCTGCTAACTTTGTTGATCACCTGAGCTTCTGATTCGGATTTGTTTGCCCTCCCTTTTAAAATAAAGCGCCTCCTGCAACTGCAGCCGTCTCTACCGCCTGACAAACATACGTATTCATGGCAGCAATAAATTAAGATTCAGGAACAGGATTTGAAAACATTTTCTTTAAATCTATCATCAACATATTCTACTAAACATTGTAGTAGAATTGACTATTGACTATATTAAGATGTTAGCGTGAGTAACATTCTGATATTCTAGCCGCATCTTTCCGAACTGCTGCTCATGCTGCATCACAGGGTGGTGTAACACACTCAGAGGAAAGTGCTATCTACCCTCTTCCACATACATGAGCTCACAGATGCCTGTGATTGGCTAGTGTCTCTGTGATTGACAGGGGGACAACAGGGAATTTTCTGTTGCACCACTTGGGAGCAGTATAATTCATTCTTATAGCAATAATATTTTATAATTTACTTCTTGCAGTAGCAGGTTAACACAGTATTTAAAAAATAAATCAGCATCAGTCTCAAAAATTATATGAACACAGTATACACAGTAAACATCTCGGCATATTCAGTAGAAGGTCTGAGTAACATTCTATATTTCTCAGACTAAATTATTCCCCTGATTATTACGGTGTTTTACAAAAACACGCAAAATCCATCAACGCATCAGTTAACCACAGTTGTGCGCTGTTTCATGCGTCTCTTCATTATATCTCTTCACTTCTCCTCTCTCTGTTTAATGAAGTTTTGTGATTTGGGAGATCTTGAATATGATTAAAATAAAAATCTGTACATGATTTGAACTCCCTTTATGATTATTTTGTAAAAGTAGTGCATGTTATGTACATTTGGATCATAAATCTGTATATAAATATTAGTCATGATTTTTTTATAACCTTCTGAAAAAAAAAAAACATGAGTTATAACATGAGTTTTGACTTTCAGTTAACAGTTCAGAAGATTTACCTGTCCCAGTTTACCTGAAGTCCTAACACGTACACCTGAATTCACCAAATATATATAAACTAAATCGTTATTAGAATCTCATTATTTGAGAGTGAGTGTGTAACTTGTTATAACCTGTAACTTTCATTTTCTTGTCAATTTAATGTTTAACAGCCGGATGTAAAGCAAACAGCGCTGTTGAATTCTGGACTGTTGATTAATTTTCTATAACAGCAGCTCTGACAGTTGTGCAGCTGCAAATCACATGGTTTATATACATTAACGCGCTCGTTCTAATACGTTATCGTTTCTATAGCAACAGCTCGTTCACAGGGACGTGTACAACGCACGCTCCACTGATAATAAAAACTTGTGTTAAGTTTTCAAGGAGATGTTTATTTAACATTTATGGAAGGAGTCTCCAGTGTCAGCGCTTTGTAACAGTCAGAGGTAAAGCTGTAACTTTAAGTTTTTCAACATCTTCAGGACACAATGTCAAATGTAACTACAAATGGATAAAAAGTATGATGTGTCATTGTTTAATAAATAGAAAATTGTAATCGTTGGTAAGTTTCTGTGGTGTAAGAGGAATAAAACACTCGCTGTTATGAGGAAAATATTCAACGTCAGGGTGGTAAGAGTAACTCCGCTTCATCACACCACGCTGTCACTCAGTGTTTTACAGTAACACACACACACACACACACACACACACAGTGTTTATTAATTACATAATGCTTCTACAAAAAGTCACAGTGGCCTGAGGTTCATTCTACTGACTCACAATATAACTGAATTAGTCATAGTTAGAGGAATGTGTGTGTGTGTGTGTGTGTGTGTTGCTTTATTCATATAGACTTCAGTGCTTTGTTCAAAGGTTGCTGCCTGAGGTTGCAACTCAACTCTATCTGTGTGTGTGTGTGTGTGTGTGTGTGTGTGTGTGTAGGGGTGTGTGTGTGAGGTGCGGGCTGTGCTCCAGCAGCAGGTGAGTGTTCTGCAGGCGGGGGTGGAGGAGGTGAGGGCGGAGCTCACCAAGGTGTTGGAGGCGGAGCAGAAACACACACTGGGGCAGGTGGGCGGAGCTCGGCTGTGTGTGGAGCAGCGCTGTGTCGAGTTGAAGAGGGCACACACACACCTGGACAAACTCAGCAAGAGCAAGAACGACGTTGACTTCCTGCAGGTACACTGCTGTGTGTGTGTGTGTGTGTGTGTGTGTGTGTGTATGTATTCTGTCTATGTGGCTCACAAGTTGGCATACACACCATTTTATAATTTTTTTCAAAACAATTTCCTGCAGAACTTTATGAGGACCATTTTGTGTGTGGGTGTGTGTGTGGGTGTGTGTGTGGGTGTGTGTGCAGGAATACTCTCAGTGGAGGAAGATGAACTCGGATGTGTCTCTGCCTGATGTGTGTTTCACTCAGACGGATCGTCTTCAGAGTTTCAGCCGCATCATCACACACACCACGCAGGAGTTGTGTAACACGCTGCTCGCGACATACCGCAACTCACTCAAAGACTTCTGCACAACCGGTTAGAAGCCACCACACACACACACACACACACACACACACACACAGACTAATTTTAACACTAAAATCATAAAAGACTAATATGATGATATGTGAATGAGAAGATGGCGAAGAGTCTCGTATATCACCAGTATATTATTCTCATGTTAATTCTCACGTTAATCGCTGGTTTAATTGAACAAAATGGCTTCCACACTCACTCATTATTCAGCAGCACATAGAATAGCACTTGATCCAGCACAGTCTGTTATTTTACTTTTTATTTATTTTTTCATGTCACAATCTGACAGTTACTCGAGCGCAACTTAATGAAGGTCATAAAATGTGTGTAATGTGTGTGTGAGATGTAGGAGATTTTATCACACTTATAATTCACTATGTTGATTTGTTGAATTAATAAAACAGTGTCAGTGTTTGTGTTAATTCGATGCTGTAAAGAAAACGTGCTCACGGTGTGAAGGATAAGCTGACCTAGCGCTCATCTGCTACACTTACAGAGAAACTTTAACTTCAGATAAATATTTTGTGGATAAAATATTCACTCCTCCGGATAAGCCATGTCTCTGATTAAGACGCGTCTCCTCCGATGTCCTCTGTCTAGAAAACAAACCTTTTTTGTGGACTTTAAAAGGATAATATTATTAGATAATAATTAGTGTGATATTTACATATTTAATTTTGTTCTTGAGTGACATGCCATAGTGTGTCTGAGTGTATTTACAGACAAAATATGAATTCTAAGTTACATCAAACAGTCAGAGGGTGGCGCTGGACTTAACGCTGCTCCTCACTCAAGCCAAAATGACGCAAGAAATAATTTCAATATCAGAATCGAGCGTACCTGAGACACGCCCCTGTTTTAGATAAACTCCGCCCCCATGTGCGTAACTCTCACGTAACTTCTGAATAGCACTTAAGTCTGTGGTTATGTCTGAGGTCTGAATACTGATGTGTGGAATTTCAGTATTAAACCCTCACTGAGTGCTGAACTCAACTCTGAATACAGCACAGAATACACACACACACACACACACACACGCACACAGGTGAAGTGTTAATGACGGTGCTGTGTTCCTGCAGATGATAAACCCGATCAGCCCACAGTTCATCCCCTTAGTCCTGTACAGCAGAACACCACACCGCCTGAGCCGCAGAGCAGAGACGACTTCCTCAAATGTAAGGAAACGAGTGTGTGTGTGTGTGTGTGTGTGTGTGTATGTGTGTGTGTGTGTATGTGTGCACTCTTCTGTAATAATTTGCATGACAAAAAGAGAATTCTAATGATCTTTGCTGGTCTTAACTTCCCATAGAACACATACTTCTCTATGTCTCTCTGACTCTCTCTCTCTCTCACACACACACACACACACACACACTCATACACACACACACACACGCATCATAAAACACAATATGCTAAAACATCCAAGTGCACTATCAACACTTTCAATTTAAACAGTCATTAAAAAACTCATCAAACTTTTTTTCCTCAGTTGATCCTCACTGCTCAATTAACTATTATTAAGTTTACAGAATAAAATAAAAATATATATTTAAAAAAACTAAAATTAATTTAATTGACTCAAACAGCAAAGTTTCAATTTAAAACACTAGGTGTGATAAATCACTCAAACAGCAGCTGAATCAGCTGATCAGACTAATCTGAGACTGTCCTAATGGGTGTGGCCTAATATTCTAATGAGCATGCTTGATTGACAGCCCTTTGTCTGAGACTCCGCCTGCAACGCCACTCAAGCAACTCAGTCAGGATCCGTGTAGCCAAAACCCTATTATAGCGCACAGACATTCGTACAAAATCGTTTAGGATTTCCTAAACTCGTAAAAATCGTTACGAGGCGAAACTGTTAAAACGATTAAAACTGTAAGTTCAAATTAAACCCCATTTAAATATTTAAATAAAGTCTAAATAAAAATGATCTGTTCATAGCTAATGCCAACTTTATGCTAGCGAAATTCCCAAAAGAGGCTAATATACTCCAACACGAGCCTCCTCTTTACGAAACGTCAGAATGGATTGTTTGTAATAAATAAGAAAGGAATTGACGACTATTTTAATGATTTTGCGCCTCATTTGAAAAAAAGTATGATTTATCCGCACTAAAAAATTAAAAGAAACTTAAAACCTTTCATTATGAATCTGACCCGAGTCCTCTTCTATCGCAATGATGTCGCAATGAATCATAGGACTTTCGGTCCAAGATGAGATTGGGTGGAGCTTATGTAAATTTCTCCAGTGTTAGCCACGCCCACTTTTCCATTGAAAGGTCGGTAACAGTGGTCCAGTTCACGCAGCTGTTATAAAGACTAACCTCGTGCCTGAGTCAGTGAAGTCACGGTGTAACGTAGTGAATGTTCAGGCTGCATCTGTATCTTCTAAACTTTCTTTCCTTCTCAGATGCATCTCCGTTAACGTTTGATGGTAACACGGTGCACCAGTTCCTGCGTGTGACTCAGAATGGCAGGAAGTTAACCAACACCACGCCCTGGCAGCACAGCTACCCTGAGCATCCCGAGCGCTTCGAGCACTGGAAGCAGGCGCTGGCGGCTCAGAGCTTCTCCTCAGGGCGCCATTACTTTGAGACGGACCTGAGTGGCGCAGGTGTCCACGTCGGCGTGACGTACGTGGGGATCCCACGCCAGAGCGACCAAACCGAAGCGTGCCTCACAGACAGCAGCGTCTCCTGGTGTGTTCAGTGGAGTGGGCGTGGCTTCTCGGCCTGGCACGGCGGCGTGGAAACCCCCCTGAACGCCCCCAAGGCCACGAGGCTGGGTGTGTACGTGGATTTCTGGTGTGGCACGGTGGCGTTTTACAGCGTGGGTGGAGAACCAGAAGGAGGGATGGAGCTGCTGTATCGGTACAAGACGGAGCTGAGAGAGCCGCTCTACCCCGCTGTGTTCCTCCCAAAGAAGGAGAACATTGTGGTGCTGGTGGAACCGGGAGACGAACTTCCACTCAAGAGCCCCTCACCGCCATGTTCTCCACCGTGATGCACATCATTTAACACTATTGTTATCATATCATTACCTAACTTTTTTTCTGAGGACTAATGTCCCATCCTTACTTATACGTACACTATATGGCCTAAAGTTTGTGGACACCTGACCATCACGCTTATATGTTCTTGGTGAACGTCCCATTCCATATTTTATCCCCCTTAGCTGTTATAATGAGCTCCACTCTTCTGGGAAGCTTTCCACTAGATGTTGGAGTGTGGCTGTGGGGATTTGTGTTCATTCAGCTACAAGAGCATTAGTGAGGTCAGGCGCTGATGTTGGGGTGTCGAGGAGGTCTGGGGTTCAGTCGGTGTTCCAGTTCATCCCAAAGGTGTTCAGTGGGGTTGAGGTCAGGGCTCTGTGCAGGACACTCGAGTTCTTCCACTCCAACCTTCACACACCATGTCTTCATGGAGCTCGCTTTGTGCACAGGGGCATCGTCATGCTGGAACAGGTTTGAGTCTCTTAGTTCCAGTGAAGGGAAACTTTGAAGCTACAGCACACAGAGACGTTCTATACAACTGTGTGCTTCAGACTTTGTGGCAACCGTTTGGAGAAGAAGCACATACAGGTGTGATGGTCAGGGGTGCACAAACTTTTGGCCATATAGTGTATATCTTTGAAACTAAAGTTATTAGTCCTCTGTTTCAAAACATTCTCACGCACACAAACGGAGCGAAATTAAACTGCAAACATGTTAACAAATAAGAAATTACAGAGAACATTCATAACACGCAAAACACACGCAATGTGACGTCATGCGTTTTCAAAAACATAGAAAACACTATAAGAGAAAAAAAACATCTGTATACATGTGGACAGGGTCTTAAGTACATCGTTTATCGAGACAGAAAATGTTTCTGACAGGAAAAATACTGTGATTACACACAGATTTAGTGTCACGTGACAGGATTTTTGTTACACGCCTCTCCTCCAACAAACACAGCTGGACTGAGGAGGAGACGAAAATATCGCATAGCTCAGTTCCAGAAAATAACATTACATCTGTATTTGTATTTGAGGGAAACGTCATCGCATGTGATCATGTGACCAGGCGCTTCATTGTCTGTGCACGCTGTTCAGTGTGATTTGCCGAGACAGAAGAATGATTTTAAAAAAAAAACCACCTGGAAACTGTTCATATATTCATCAGCAGTCTGTAGATTCGGTTCTGTTTCCGTCCCCTGTGTGAGTGAGCGAGAGATGGAAAAGCGAGGGATGAAAAATAAAAGAACTGCTTCCTGTTTCAATAAAAGAGTTTATCATGAATGGAAACAAGCTGCCATTTTTTTACCACAGTTTTGTATTATTCACACACACACACACACACACACACACACACACACACACACACATATGTAAGATTCCTATGGTGCATGCTCATATATATGCATAATATCATGCCAGAATTATGATACACTCCTGAACCTTACAATTTCCAGAGCCGATTTAAAATCTCACCACAAATGAGTCGGACATAAGAAGGAGAAATCAGACACCAGGGCCGTCGGGGCAGCAGCATGTAATGACAACGAGAGCTCGAGCCTGTTCTCAGAATTATTACTCTGATTCTTCTCAAAATCTGCTTCATTAACTCAAATTCAAACTCCATTCAGGTTTACTCTCAGGATCTACGCTTGCTAAATCTCAAGATCTACTCATTCAATGTTAGAATCTACTCAGTAAATCTCATGATCTACTCTCGTTAAATCTCAGGATCTACTCTCATTAAATGTTAGAATCTACTCTCGTTAAATCTCAGGATCTACTCTCATTAAATGTTAGAATCTACTCTCGTTAAATCTCAGGATCTACTCTCATTACATGTTAGAATCTACTCTCGTTAAATCTCAGGATCTACTCTCATTACATGTTAGAATCTACTCTCGTTAAATCTCAGGATCTACTCTCATTAAATGTTAGAATCTACTCTCGTTAAATCTCAGGATCTACTCTCAGTAAATGTTAGAATCTACTCTCGTTAAATCTCAGGATCTACTCTCAGTAAATGTTAGAATCTACTCTCGTTAAATCTCAGGATCTACTCTCAGTAAATGTTAGAATCTACTCATTAAATTTTGGAATCTACTCTCATTAAATCTAGGGATCTACTTTTGTTACATCTCAGAATACCTTTGTTAACTCTCAGGATATATGTTTGTTAAATGTCTGATTATTCTCTGGTTAAACCTCAGGATCTACTCATTAAATATCAGAATCTGGGATCCACTACAGACAGACAGATACGATTTACCAGCAGCTGATGACTTTCTCAATGAGGAATCTGTAAACCTTGTTGCAGCACATTACAACATCCCACTTTGTAAAGAGGAGATCCTGGTAGCGAAAGAGTTCCTGGCAAAAAAGAAGAAAGAGGTGCTATCTCTTTCTCCGTGCTTACAAACTCCTTGATCCTGATGTGTTTCCCATCCGGAGCTTGTTTCTTCAAGCAGCACTTCCAATACCTGTCATTTAGTGCATTGCATCATCTACACACGTGGCTTAGGTGAATAATGGGCCAGAACAGACTCTCTGATGATTCCACCTTCAAATAAAAAATAAGACAGAAAGATAAGCAGAGGCTCATATATAAGATCACAGAACAGAAACAGAAAAATCTTAAGAAGAATCATAAAGAAGGAGAGAAAAGTCATCAAGAGCAGGCAGTAGACGAGACACAAGCAGCAGGAAGGACAACAATGAGAGAAGAGAGGAGGAGAGGATGTAGGAAAAGAAAGAAAGAAAGAAAGAACGAAAGAAAGAGACATAGTGAAAACATAAAGAGAGGAGTAATGAGGATCATCCTAAAGTGTGTGTGTGTGTGTGAGAGAGAGAGAAAGAGAGAATGAATTTTTATTAACAGGACTGGTCTGTGATATGATGGAGAAAGAGTCAGAAGACGAATTGAGAGGTGTGTAATGCCTCCTCAACCCTCGTATTAAATTTTCAGCGTACTTTCTCTCAGTAGTGTGTCACTGTCCTTTTATTTCAAGTTTATCTTCTCATCTCGTCCTTGAGAGTAAATGAATATGGCTTATAAATATGAATATATATGAATGTGACTGTTACATATAACTTTGCGTTACTTTGTGTTTATTAATAAACTAGATCTATTGCATAAAAACACTTCTTGCAAAACGTTATATCCAGCCTCGGGGAGAATAATGTTCCCGAACCACTTCCTGTTCTGGATTCTGTTGTAACTGTTATGGGAAATTATCAAATAGTTAGTTCTAAGTAAGTCATAAGTCATTTCTTATATATCATAGTATATATATATTATATATATTATTGGATGTTATTATATAATTATATTAGATATATACAGCTCTGTGCAAAAGTCTTAGTCACATGTAAAGAAATGCTGTAGAGGAAAGACGCCTTCAAAAATAATGAAATTAAATGTTTCTACATTAAAAAAAATCCTATAAAGAGCAGTAAACAGTAATAAATGAAACAAAGTCAGTATTTAATGTGACGATCCTTCACTTTAAATAAATAAAGCAGTATCTGAGGTGCAGTGTGTGCAGGTTTATAAGGAAATGAGCTGGAAGTGTTACTGAGCATCTTGCAGAAGCAGCCACAGTTCTTCTGGAGACTTTGACTGTCGACTCGCTTCTTATTTCTGCAGCGAAACCCAGCAGCCTTCATTATGTTTTTATCTGAAAAGTGTCTCTTATGGAATCTGCTGCTTTCTTTACTGACATACAAACATTTTTCTGGAACATTTCATTTTGTGCTGGAAAACTAATGTTTGGAATCTAAAATGTTTTTGTACTGAATCAATAATGTAGAAGTCAGAAAATAAACATCTATAACAAAGTTTGTACTGAAAAAAAAACAGGGTGCCAAGACTTTTGCATTTTTGGGTGTTAGAACTAAAATGGAAGTGGGGAAAAAAAAAAGAAAAGACGAAGAAGAAGCTAAATTTAATAAGCAAAAATATATTTAATAAGCAAAGTTATCACATTGTAATTTCTGTATTGGTATATTATTAATTATTATGATAATTAGATCTAAATAGCAGCAGATTCACAAGTTGTTTATTTAATTAATTAATTAAGAAGGATTAATTGACTAAGAAGTGTGCTTTCTTTCTCACCTCTTTACTCATCTCACTTTATTACATTCTGTGTTTATTTTGATGCTCGTCAGAAATAATCGAGTCTCGGAGTGGAGTAAAAGCTGAAAAGGTTTAATCAGGTGAATTATTTTACAATAATAGAATACGAGAAGATAAAAAGAAAATAATGCTCCTGAATCACAGCAATAAAGACTGAAAGCTACGTTTAAAGTGCGATTAAACAACACGGTGCAAATCAGAGATTTATCAAAAATAAAAAAAATAACGTGACGTGAGAAGGTGTGGGAGGAGGGAGGAAGAGCGGCGCTAGTCGAGGGGCGGGGACGAGGGGGCGGTTCTGCTGCTGAGGACGTGGACGAGCTGATGGAGGAGCGTCAGGACAGATTGCTGAAACTCTCTCTGCTGTCGTCTGGCCTGAGCGGCTTCCTCCTGTCGCACGGAGAACTCCTCCTTAATGTGCTGCAGCAGCAGCTGGAAGTGACGCTCCCTCTGCTCATAATCCCGCCTCAGACCCTCCATCTGCTCCTCCTCCAGCTGCCTCATCACCTCCAGCACGTCTCCATCCCGCTTCCTCTTCCCCGGGCGTGGAGCTAATGAGGACAAAATGACACTGCAGTGAGCGCGTCGTGGACCAACAAACCATACGTACTTATACACTCGTACAGAAGAAGGGGCGTGGTCAAGGATTCAGGCATAAATTAGAAAAAAAAATCTATCTAAAAATTTTAACATTTTTTTAAAAGATTTACTTCTAAGATTAAAGATTTTCTTCTAAGATTAAAGTCGTACTCGTCGCTAAGAGCTGCCCCGAGAGCTTTTAACGATGATTTCAGCTGAGAATCTTTTGTCATAAGAAATAAAATTTTATTTTTAAATAAAACAAAAAAGCATGTTTTATTATTTTTAAAATAAAATCAATAGCATGTTTTATTATTTTCAAAATAATAAAACATGCTTTTTATCTTATTTTATTTTATTTATTTTAAAAATAAAACATGCCATTGATTTTATTTTAAAAATAATAAAACATGCTTTTTATTTTATTTTATTTATTTTAAAAATAATAAAACATGATAAAACAGGATACTCATTTTATTTAAAAAAAAATAAAATGTTAATTAATTTATTTTAAACAAAATACTATATATATTTATACATTTTGTTTTAAAAAAATACAACACTATACATTTTAATAAAAAATTTATTTTAAATAGCTACATAAATACAAACAGATCAATTTTATCTCTAAAAAAATAAACCGGTTTATTGATTTTATTTAACACTAAAACATTGCGTTTATTTAAAAAGAAATGTGCTATTTTATTATTTTAGAAATAAAATGCTATTTATTTTATTAAAAAAATAAATAAATAAAACCCTAATTCATTTATTTATTTTAAAAACAAAATTTGCTATTTTATATTTTTAAAAATACAACACTATTAATTTTATTTAAAAAAAAATATTTTAAATATAAATCACACTATTCAATTGTTTTGAAACAAAAATAAAATTGTCTTTTTCTTCACTTTTAATATAAAACAGCTAATTATTTTATAATAATGAAGCAGTGTAGCTTCAGCGTGTGAGGCGCCGCTGCACAGAGAGCTTAAATTTCTTTTAGTTTGTATTTTTTAAACGTTTTCTTTATGTTTAAGCCGAAACTGGAGTTAAAAGTCAATCCAGACGTGGAGTTCTGTTGGGTTTTGTTATTCGCTCAGTAAAGGAACTCAGTGAGAGTGAAGAGAGAGAGAGAGAGAGAGAGAGAGAGAGAGAGACGCGTGTGAGTGAAGGTGAAGAGTGATGTCACCTCGGAGGCGTGGCTGAGCGGGCGGGCGGCAGGTGGGGCGGCAGGTGGGGCGGCAGGTGGGGCGGCAGGTGGGCCTGCTGGGGGCGGCGGGGGAGCCGAAGCTGAGCTCTGAGTACTGATCGTCTGTAAAATACACATCGAACATCCGTACATAAACCAAGAGTTTAATCAAAAGTGAAAATCCACAACGTTCTTCTACATAAAATATTCATTTCTTTATTTTTACACGATCGATCCGTCTCACATTCAGACTGAAATATTCATCATATAGCTTCTCTTTTCACTTTCTTAATTTTATTTCCTCTTCCATTTTTCCCTTCTTTCTCTCCCTCCCTCCCTCTATCTGTCTCTCTCTCAATCTCACTCTCATTATCTCTGTTTCTCTCTCCCTCTCTCTCCTTCTATCTCTGTTTCTCTCTCTCTCTCCCTCCTTCTATCTCTATGTCTATCTCTCTCTCAATCTCACTCTCTCTCTCCCTCTCTCCATCTCTCTCTCTCCCTCCCTCTACCTCTCTGTCTCTCTCTCAATCTCACTCTCATTCTCCCTCCCTCTATCTTTCTCTCTCTTTCTCCCTCCCTCCCTCTATCTCTGCCTCTCTGTCTCTCTCTCAGTAAGAAATGTAACTAGTAATATAAACTCCTTGTTGTCCTCCTGAGGGTATGAGGGTGGTTTTAAAGGGGGCGTGGCCTAACTTTATTGAACGTATTAGAAATGATTTGCATAATAACAATATAGCGTTATAAAAAAAGTGATAACTGTGGAACTAGAATTCCTTTTTCTCTCAGTTCCAATGACGGAAAGTGAAACGTGATTGTAATTTTAATGATAACTTTTAAACGTAAACGAGTGTTTGTGACGTTCAACGGTTCCCTTGTTTATGAAGAACAGACAGAACTGTGTTTATTTAACATTGATGGAAGGAGTCTCCAGTGTCAGCGCTTTGTAACAGTCAGAGGTAAAGCTGTAACTTTAAGTAAATGTAACTATAAATGGATAAAAAGTATGTCATGTTGATCTTTAATAAATATACATTTGTAATTGTTGGTAAACTGCTGTGGTGCAAGAGGAATAAAACACACAGGGACGTGCTGTTAGAGGAAAATAATCAACTATATCATCATTTTATATATATATTTGTTTTAAATATAAAGTATATACATATTTACACACACACACACACACACACACACACACACACACACACACGTTTCTTTTTTTGTCTTTAAAATGTATAAGACACGGATAAAACCACAATGAATATTTTATCAAAAATCATTTTATTACAAACATAACATAATTGTAAATAAAAATATTTTATTAAAAATATATATATTTTTTAATTACGACATCATAATATTACAATTATTCCTAATAAAAACGTTTCATTAAAAATGACTAATATTTTATTTAATTATAAAAAATAGAAAACTACTTTAATAAACTATTTTAATCTTACTAGCATTTTATAATAAGAGTAAAATCATTATTTATTATAAATAATATTATAATTATTAGATGTTGAGAGAGGTGTTAATCAATCAACATATCCATCAATCAATTCGCTGCTGAAAAAAACAATAGAAATTCTAATGGTTTCCACTACAAATACCATTACAAACCATCAGCTAACCATTAAAACCATTTCTGGTCCTTAATGGCATCCACTAGACACAACATGCCACCAATACAATCCCCATTATAACCATTAAAACCATTACAATCCCCATTATAACCATTAAAACCAATACAATCCCCATTATAACCATTAAAACCATTACAGTTCCCATTATAACCATTAAAACCATTACAGTCCCCATTATAACCATTAAAACCATTACAATCCCCATTATAACCATTAAAACCATTACAATCCCCATTATAACCATTAAAACCATTACAATCTCCATTATAACCATTAAAACCATTACAGTTCCCATTATAACCATTAAAACCATTACAATCCCCATTATAACCATTAAAACCAATACAATCCCCATTATAACCATTAAAACCATTACAGTCCCCATTATAACCATTAAAACCATTACAATCCCCATTATAACCATTAAAACCATTACAATCCCCATTATAACCATTAAAACCAATACAATCCCCATTATAACCATTAAAACCATTACAGTCCCCATTATAACCATTAAAACCATTACAGTTCCCATTATAACCATTAAAACCATTACAGTTCCCATTATAACCATTAAAACCATTACAATCCCCATTATAACCATTAAAACCATTACAATCCCCATTATAACCATTAAAACCATTACAGTCCCCATTATAACCATTAAAACCATTACAATCCCCATTATAACCATTAAAACCATTACAGTTCCCATTATAACCATTAAAACCATTACAATCCCCATTATAACCATTAAAACCAATACAATCCCCATTATAACCATTAAAACCATTACAGTTCCCATTATAACCATTAAAACCATTACAATCCCCATTATAACCATTAAAACCAATACAATCCCCATTATAACCATTAAAACCATTACAGTTCCCATTATAACCATTAAAACCATTACAATCCCCATTATAACCATTAAAACCATTACAATCCCCATTATAACCATTAAAACCATTACAAATTCTGAGGGTTTCTATTGTTTTTTTTCAGCAGCGTTAATTAATCAATTACTTAATTAATTAATAAACATGTTAATTAATGAATTAAATAGTAACCCCTGACCCTCGGTGAAGGACACCACCTCCTCCTCCTCCTCTTCCTCCTCTTCCTCTTCCTCTTCCTCTTCCTCTTCCAGGAAGCCCGTGTGTCGGTCAGTGAGCGGCTCCAGCAGCACGGACACACAGTCCCCGCTCTCCCCGCTCTCCCCGCAGCCCGAGTCCGGACCCCGCTCTCCCCGCTCTCCCAGGATCGCGTCCAGCCTCTCAAACCACTTCCCGCTCCTCCGGTTGGACCCGTTCACCCGGTTATAATCCTTAATCTTCTTATAATCCTGCTTCATCTTCTTGATCTTCTCTCGGCACCGCTGAGGACTGTGCTGGATCCCCATCTCTCCCAGACGAGCAGAAATCTTCTGGTACACTTTCGCGTTCCGGGCTGAAGATTCAAACTCTTTCTGAATGTTCTCCTCCGCGTAGATGTTCAGCAGAGCCTGCACATCTTCATCAGTCCACTTCTCCATGTCTCTAATCCAGTCCCCTGTCCTCAGGAATGTCTCTGTACAACATCAACACTTTTGTTTTGTTTTAAAAATGGCGGCTCTGAGGGCGGGTCATTCAGGACCAATCGCTGCGGAGACTTCCGCCCTGACGTGACGTAAACGCTCCCATTGGCTAAAAAAGCACTTACGTGATTACGTAAACGCAGGTCACGTGATGCATACTCCGCCCTAGTTGACCACAATACAAACAAAAACACAACAAAAAAACAAACAAACAAAAAAAACAAGCGTATATATAATATCATGTTCATAATAACATAATAATGTCTCAGTATTCTATGTTATTAATTACATTAATTATTAATCATTAATAATAATAATAATAATAATAATAATAATAATAATGAAGTGCTAGCTAGCTAGCTTGGGGTTGTCACTATAGTAGCTAAACAGCTAGCTAATCTTATTTTAATAAAATAAAGTGTTAAATAAGCTGATGTGTCAGTTCGAAGCATCACTACATGAATTAAATATGGTCTATAAAACTCATATTGATGAACATTTTGACAGAAAGTCCTTAAAAGTTCCACTATTTTATTATATCTACCTCATATTCATTACCTATACATTATACACGTTATATATACTGTATTTGTGTACAGTTTTATCTTCTAGATTGTTTATGAGATGAACACAGTCATCACAATGTCAAACTCCAGCCAAACAGGAAAGTACTAACTCTAAAAAGGTCCCTGGAACTCCCAAACAGGAACTAAAATCAGCCCTGGTTCCTCTTTTGAGTTCCTGAAAAAGTTCCTGCGGTGGAGCGGTATGTTTCCTGTCATTCCTGTCGCTGTTGCTGTATCTCAGACCTGAGGTGGATTTAAAGACCTCAGGTACTGAACACTGTGTCCAAAACAACATGTACTCATCAGGGGGGTTCTCACAACTCCATCAATCATGAAAGAACCCTCTTCTCACACACAGGCTGGAATTACTGACTTCGTTTCTACCTCTGTCACACTCTGGTGCTGAGAAAGTCTGCTGTTTATGTTCCTCATTTCCACAGTAACACATTATTTCTGTTCTCTTTTCATGCAGAAAGGTTCCTCTTTTTTGGCACATTTTTAATAACGCACCAGAATTTCCAAAATGAATAACGGAACAAGCGAAACACCACAAGAACCATGAACTGAGGTTTAATGAATAAATAAATAAAATTAAAAAAATAATAATAATAACATCAGTGTTTGTACAAAAATACAGCAGACAAATGAAAATAAAAAGATTTAATATATGAAATTGTAATGTTTTTATGTTTGTAATGTCCCATTATAACCATTAAAACCATTACAATCCCCATTATAACCATTAAAACCAATACAATCCCCATTATAACCATTAAAACCATTACAATCTCCATTATAACCATTAAAACCATTACAATCCCCATTATAACCATTAAAACCAATAGAATCCCCATTATAACCATTAAAACCATTACAGTTCCCATTATAACCATTAAAACCAATACAATCCCCATTATAACCATTAAAACCAATAGAATCCCCATTATAACCATTAAAACCATTACAATCCCCATTATAACCATTAAAACCATTACAATCCCCATTATAACCATTAAAACCATTACAATCCCCATTATAACCATTAAAACCATTACAGTTCCCATTATAACCATTAAAACCATTACAATCCCCATTATAACCATTAAAACCATTACAGTTCCCATGATAACCATTAAAACCATTACAGTTCCCATTATAACCATTAAAACCATTACAATTCCCATTATAACCATTAAAACCATTACAATCTCCATTATAACCATTAAAACCATTACAATCCCCATTATTTATTATTTAATAATTTCGCCAAAGTGACTTAAATCCAATCCAAATTCCAAAATGTTTATTTATTTATTTTTATTAATTTATTTATATATATATATACAAATAAACACAAGAGCTGAGCTCTCTTAAAGAAAAAAGTAAATAATTTATTTTAAATAAATAAATAAATAAGTAAATACATTTTTAAGCGCAGCGGAAGTAGAAGAAGAAGAAGGTCATAGTTCACGCTGCCACCGGAAGCCAGCCTTGTTCACCGGAAGTGTAGCGCTCCTTCAGCACATAAGAGTTCATAACTATGTTCAGTTTAATGGCGTAATGGCGCTTTAATTATTATTATTATTATTATTATTATTATTATTATTATTATTATTATTATTATTATTATTATTATTACACTTCCGGGTGTGAGTAGGGTGTTATTTTGAAATCTGCACTTCCGGTGTGCTGTAGCTGTAAACAATGCTGAGGATGGTGAGTGTCTCGGATAACATCAGTAAACTCCTGTGTATTTTCTCTTTATTATCTTTATTCGATTGTTTCTTATTTATATAACATTCATATAACATCTGTTTACATCTGTAACTCTTAACTCCCGAGTCTGTAAAGAGAATTTTATTTTATTATTATTTTATTAAGAACACAATAAATAACACAGTATTAACAAGCCACGAGAACAGAGGGAAAGAATCAATAAATAAAAAGTTTTTAAAGGATATAAAGTCATTTATAAACACTAATATTAGTTTTTACTGCTCTAAAGTTTTCTGATTGTGCAAAAGACTCAAAATCACTTTTAAGCTCACATTTGAAGACCAAAAAGACCAAAATTAGAGGTTTGAACATTTATTAATATGGTACTTTGCTAATAAAAATAAAAGATTTATAAAGAAAAAGGTACCATTTCTTCTTTCATATTTAAAAATAAAACAGAAATGACATTTCTATAAATAAAAAACAAGATTGTAGTTCACATAACACATTCAAGAATATCAGAGCAGAATTTAACAAATTTTTTAAAAAAATTTATATTAAAACAAATATAAGGAGATTT